>NC_135809.1:70190605-70319113 GCF_964213995.1 Mustelus asterias
AATACAAAATTGGCTTGCTGGTAGGAGACAGAGGTTGGTGGTAGAGGGTTGTTTTTTAGACTGGAGGCCTGTGACCAGCAGTGTGTCACAGGGATCGTTGCTGGGTCCACTGTTGTTTGTCATTGCTATAAACGATTTGGATGAGAATATAGGAGACATGGTTAGTAAGTTTACGGATGACAGCAAAATTGGTGGTGTAGTGAACAGTGAAGAAGGTTATCTAAGACTACAATGGGATCTTTATCAACTGGGCCAGTGGGCCAAGGAATGGCAGATGGAGTTTAAATCCGATAAATGCGAGGTGTTGCATTTTGGTAAGACAAACCAAGCAGCACTTATACAGTTAATGGTAGGGCCCTGGGGAGTGTTATCAAACAGAGACACCTAGAAGTGCTGTTACATAGGCCGGAATTTTACTGGCCCTCCCGCCACAGGAATTGGAGCGGGTGAGAGATGGACAATGGGAAGGTCCGTTGACCTTGGGTGGGATTTTATGGCTTCGGGACGAGCGAGGCTGTAAAATCTCGCTCATAGTTCCTTGAAAGTGGCGTCACAGGTAGACTGGGTGGTGAAGAAGGCATTTGGCACACTTGCCTTCATTGGTCAGAGCATTGAGTACAGGAGTTGGGACATTATGTTACAACTGTACAAGACATTGGTAAGGCCACATTTGAAGTCCTGTGTACAATTCTGGTTACCCTGCTATAGGAAGGATGTTAATAAACTGGAAAGGGTGCAAAAAAGATTTAGCGGGACTGGAAGGTTTGAATTATAAGGAGAGACTGAAGAGGCTGGTCCTTTTCCCTTGCAGCCTAGGAGGATGAGATTTATATAGGTTTATAAAATCAGAAGAGACATAGATAAGGTGAATTGCCAAGATCTTTTCCCCAGGGTAGGGGAGTCCAAAACTAGAGGGCATAGGTTTAAGATGAGAGGGGAAATTTTTAAAAGGGACCCGAGGGGCAGATGGTGGTGCGTATATGGAATGAGCTGCCAGAGAAGGTGGTAGAGGCGAGTACAGTTACAACATTTAAAAGACATTTGGACAGATACATGGATGGAAAAGGTTTACAGGGATATGGGCCAAACGCAGGCAAATGGAAACCTGGTCAGCATCGATGACTTGGGCCAAAGGGCCTGTTTCCATGTTATATATATCTATGACTCTATGACTGTATCTGTCAAGCCCTCTGAAAATCCTACATGTCTCAATACAGTCACCTCTCATTCTTCTAAACTCCAATGAGTGCAGCCTCAACTTACTCAACCTCTCCTAAGAAAATCCCTCCATACCTGGGATCAACCTAGTGAACCTTCTTTGGACTCCCTCCAATGCCACTATATCTTTCCTTAGATAAGGGGACCAAAACTGTGAACAGTACTCAAGGTGTGGTCAAACTAGTGCTTTGTATAGTTTTAGCAAGGCCTCCATATTTTGACACTCCATTCCCTTTGAAATAAAGGCCAACATTCCATTTGCCCTCTCTATTATCTGCTGAATATGCATGTTAGCTTTTTATGATTTATGTACAAATCCCTTTATGCTGCAGATTTCTGCAGTCTTTTTCTATTTCAATAATATTCAGCTCCTTTATTCTTCTTACCAAAGTGCAAAACTTCACATTTTCCCACATTATATTCCATCTGCTAGATTTTTGCCCAGTTACCTAACCGGTCTATATTCTTCTGTAGACTCTTTGTGTCAGCCTCATCATTTGCCTTCCCACCTATTTTTGTCATGATGTGGAGATGCTGGCGTTGGACTGGGGTAAGCACAGTAAGAAGTCTCACAACACCAGGTTAAAGTCCAACAGGTTTATTTGGTTGATGAGCTTTCAGTGCGCTGCACCTGAAGAAGGAGCAGCGCTCCAAAAACTCATGATTCCAAATAAACCTGTTGAACTTTAATCTGGTGTTGTGAGACTTCTTACAGTACCTATTTTTGTGTCATCCAAAACTTGGCAATAGTACATTCACTTACTTCATCCAAGTCATTAATATATATTATAAATAATTGTGGCCCCAGCACTGATCCCTGTGACACTCCACTAGTTACAGGTTGCCATCCTGAAAATGCCCTTAATAGAACATAGAACATAGAACAGTACAGCACAGAACAGGCCCTTCGGCCCACGATGTTGTGCCGACCTTCTTATCCCAACTGTCTTCTATCACTTAGCCAATCCTCTATCCATGCTAATATTCTACCCTCCACACCATGGGCTCTTATCTTATTAAGTAGCCTTTTGTGTGGTAATTTAGTGAATGCTTTTTTGGAAATCCAAGTATATTACATCTACCGATTTCCCCTTTATCAATCCTACTCATTAGCATCTCAAAAATTCTAATAAATTTGTCAGGCACAATTTCCCCTTCATGAAGCCATGTTGAATCTGCATGATTATGTTATGATTTTCTAAACGCTCTGTTATTACATCCTTTTTAATGGATTCTAACATTTTCCCAATGACAGAAGTTAAGCAAACTGGCCTATAGTTACCTACCTTTGCCTCCCTCACTTTTTGAATAAGGGTTACATTGGCAGTTTTCCAATCCTCTGGCACCACCATTGCGTCCATTTTCTCTGTAGCAACTTCCTTTAATTTCCTTTAAAATACCAACCTCCCAGAGTGAAGAGATTCTGAAGTTTGACTAAATCTGAGTGTGTCTGAGGACAGACTATTGACAAAGCAAATCTGCAGTAGGCCTGAAGTCGGAAAATATACCTCTATAGGCTGGTATGAGTCAAAATACAGTCATGCTTTATTCTCATAAGCTTATGGGAGAACTTGACCCCTTGAAAGCGGAAGCCAAAGTTCTCTCTGAACACAAGAAGCATGGATATTTATACATCAGGGTTCCCAATACAAGTCATGAAGCAAAGTCCAGTTAACAGTCCTTGATCATAAATTATAGTTCCTTTAACAGCTTCTGATAGTCTCTGGATCATGGTTAGAGACCATCCTGTATCCTTGGGTCATAAAGCACAATTCTTCTGGTCGTTGCAGTCAAGGTGTCACCTCTGGTCCCCTGCTCTTCCCGCAGCGTTTCCTTTGAAGTGACTGAGTGCAACTGTCCCAGTGGGAGTCCTCCTTCAAACGGCCATTCTCGCACTCTACCATTTGGTCGCTGCTTCCTCTGTTTAAATCATAGACAAGCCCACGCGAAAGAAAGACTTACCCCCTAACATCTATATTTAACTGTCTGTTTTATCAGAATGATATAAACAAGTGAGGGAACCATGAACAAATGGCTTATACTAAAAGTAAAAGATGAAAGACATGAACAAATGGCTTATGCTACTACCAGGAGCAATATAAACAAAGGGGTGACTAGCCACAAGTAAACGATATGTTTATGATACATTCCAGATACAAAGTTCAACCTTTTAGGCACAAAATACATTGAGTACAAAAAAAAATATTAACCCTTTCCCTTCTTCAATCCCCCCTTTTGGTCAGAGGCCAAGTGCAAACATGGCCCCATGACCAATTTAGAGCCAAATGTTACCAATACATATGGGCCTACCTCCTTCATCAGGAAGTCTGCCCCTTCTGCCTGTACACTTGCACTTGGCATAATCCGGGCTGTTACCGTTTTACAACAAGCGTTCAATAATGCCATACAAATACAACATGCGATAACAATGACAATTAATACAATTAACCCGTGCATCAAGTATGATCCCCACGACCCAAACCATTGCCCCAGCCATCCCGGAGGGTTATAATTATGATATTGGCTCCCTTCACCTTGTATTGTCATCGTCACTCGTTTGATATGATCTGCCAAATGAGTTATATTTTCCGAAACATCTGGGATATACGTGCAGCATTCGGATTCAATTATAGCGCACATTCCTCCCTGGAAAGCCAACACATAATCACGTGTCAATCGGTTCTATAAAGCAACAGTCCGGATAGCTACAACCTCGGCTGATACTTCAGAGAAGGCTGTGCTCACCTCCTCGAACCCGTCTCTAGTTTCATTCGCAATTCTCTCCAAGGTTGAGGCCATATGTATAAGTTCCTGTGCTGTTTTTGCTGCCCCATAAAGTGAGAAAGCCATCATAAAGAACCGTTCTGTCTCACTAATGGTGAATATAGGGTACCACATATGCTAAATAACACGATCCTACCCAATCCCAACGAAGCCATGGGTAGGCATTGTTTCCACAGACACAACAGGGACCATTATATGCAGTCATGCTGCTCATATCAGTAGAGGAGAGGCTGACCAGGACATCAGCAATGGGGCAATGGACTGTAATCTGTTGCACCAAAGCCCAGGCACCACTGGTGACATTAATCTGCTGGGTACAGTAGCTACAGCCAATAAGTATGGTTCCGTTTCTTACCAAGCAGATAGATCCCCCCTTGTTGGTTTTTCACAACATGCCTGATGGGGTTTTAAATGTCACTTTCCTTGTCCCATCTTGGGTTCGATTCTGATTCGAAATCCCCTCTGCTATTCCCGGAGTTGACAAAGGGATAGGGAATAAAGGACTTTCCCCCCTTTTCTTCGTGCATGGGAATATGTGAGCAGACCCAGCACTTGCTCAAAATTTTGACTGCAATACATACAAGTGAGACATATACAAGAAAGTGTTCATGTGATAGGGTCGGATTTTAGAGGATTGGTACAATGATTGCTTGGATCAACCAAATCTCGTGTTGATGTACACATCCTCCGGAGCCCTCTGCTGTTGCCGGGTACAGATCCATCCCGGTCCCTCAGCTAAACACCAAAAATTCCAGTTACACCACATTACATGCATGGGAAACCCCAATCACCTCGCCCCTCCAACAGAGTTAGCAACATGGCATGGTTAAGGAATCCCAAGCAGCGGTCCCTACGGGTTACCTCCCAGGGACTTATTCCATGTGTCGGAAGGTTACAATAGACAGAGCCATCGTTACAGAGATGCTTGCAATGCTCTATCCTCAAGTCTACACAATTCCATCTATACTTCCCCTCCATAACTAGCAGGGCAAAGGTCGTGAGAAGCAGCAAGAAAATCATCCTATCACTTAACGAATAACCCGCGCGACTGTTATACAATGGTCCAAAGGCTATACCGCCCGCGCGCCACTGCCCGCGAATCCGTTCAGCTTGCTTGGAGGTCAACCGTCTCGCATATCTGTGAATTAAGCACACTACACAATTTTAACTTTATAGGGGCCCTCCCATTTAGGGGCGAACCCAGGTTTATCAAGTAGTGCTTTTACTTGGACGCAACTTCCCGCCCGTCAGGGAGCATTTCAAGCTCTCTCTCTCTCTGTGTCTCTTTGTTCCGAATTGTCTTTTACCAATTTGTGCATCCCTTTTAGTTGGGTGCTTCGTTCCAACACATATCTCCTGAATTCATCTTTTAGTGAACCTACATCATCACCTATTCTGTCATTAATTCATAAGGGGTTAATCCGGTTGTCCGGTTTGTGGTAATTCTTAATCTCATCAGTATGGTGGGCAATACCTCTGTCCACATTTTCCCAATATCTGTATGGCTTTAGCTAGTACATTATACAGTTAACTACACACCCCCCTTCCATAGAAAGCTTAGTGTGAATTAAATAACACTTTACACTGGTTTTTTGGCTACAGTTGAACATCTATTCATTTGTATATAATCTCATCAAAAACATCGCATTCCCCATTAAAATCACATACCATACAGCTCCAATCTTTATATAATGTACCCCGACATTATCTCTAGTTTAATTATTTGTATGGCGAGGAAAACAGGAAGCTCCTACAGAATTATGTTTTATCAATACACAACATATAATATATAACTATATTATACAAAATTGGTGAAGGCTTTTCAGGATTTTATTTTATTTTCGGGTCTATATAGCAGTGCTATACTGTATAATAAAAATAATCAAGCGGCAGTTGTATCATACTTCACACACCATAACTGTGATATCTAAACCCCTTTTAATTTAATCCGTTTCCAATTTAAACCAAGCTCCAGATCAAACCCCCCCCGCACTCGAGGAAAACAACAGGCGCCAAATCAAAACCAGTGTAGGTACAATACACACTAGTTAATTAATCAGAAACATTTTGGTTTGATTTTAACTGGCTAGATTTTAAGCTTGACAGTGCTCAATATTTGGCAAACTTTGAACAATAGATAGCACATAAAATTCCAATGGCAGTACATAATTTTAACCAGTTACAGAATATTAAACTATCAGACATTTGTAAGGACAATTTGCATTGGCAACTAAGATTTAATTGATTAATCTCCTGCTGGAACTTGAAATAAGCAGAATTACAATTCATTTCACTTAACTTAAAATATTTTAAACTGACTCATAGACAGTACATTTACCACATTCTTTTGTTCTTGCTTATCTCCTTTTCCATAAAATTACTTAATTTCTTCTCCCAATTTCTCTACTAATTCTCTCATAATCTTCACTTCAAGACAAAGGAGAGAGCACATGGTTCCCTCCAAGGTTTAAATCCTTTCTTAACAAAATTCAAACACAGGTTTATCAAAATTCAAATTGGCTATTTCCAACTTCAATTGATGTACTTTGATTTTGATACTTCAATTTATCTTCTAATTTTATTCAAACTCTGTATCAAACCCACAGTTGTAAAATCACATCAAAACAAACAACTCTGTTAAACACACATGGAAGCTTCCAACACTCATTCAAACTTAACATCTTAAACTGAGATGTAAGTAAAACATTTAAAAGAATACAGAACTTGGATTAAGACAGTCACTTTTATTCTTCTTTCTTCCAAACTGTAATTAAAACTCAAAACAGAAGTAAATGCAAGAAATCTTATCACTTTAATCTTTAACAGTCTTAACACCTTCCCAGCACTCCTGAGGCTAAACTAAGGTCATTTATTACCCGCAATAAACACTCCACAAGAACAAAGGTTTCAACAATTCCTGCTCTCAATTTAATACAACAACAACCACCTACATTCGACTAGAAACCAGATCACACAAACACACTGAAATACAAAAACTAAGATCTCTCCTATCCACCGCCAGGTATGCCATTCGCCCATTCTACCAACTCATCATAGTTCGGGGTACTGAGAATTCCCATTTTAAGGAGTTTTTGGTGAACACTAAAGAATTCATCCTTAAAAGCCTGGATGAACGCTCGATCCCCTTGACCTGGGTTTCCTTGTCCAGAGCACTCCTGATGTACCTGGGACAACCATCCCCCACATTCAGAAGCTCCTTTTAGCTGTTTCGTTGTGGTCATTCTGCTCCAGTTAGTGGGAGCATTCCCTAATACTCTCAGAATTTCTACTTTAATCTGGGCGAAGGGTGTCTGTTGGGCATCTATCTCTGATGTTAGGGCGACTACATGTGTCCACCGTCCCCCACTATAATCCTGTGCTGGAGGAGCGGCGGGTCCACCCGTTACCTGTCTCCACTTATCCGCTGGACAGGCTGCCCTGACCAGCTGGTGTACGTCTCTCAGGTGTAATTGGTGTCCTACCCAGATTGTGTCTAATTCTTCCCAGAATTTAGTGTTTGCGCTTCTAGGTTGTAATTTACCCAGGGAAACCATTATTTGCTGCCTCTCACCCAGGGTGAAAGGTTCATAATTTACTTTTGGCTGTGTATCTGTTCCCCCTTGGGTTACTGGCACTAAGTTGTGTTCTAGGGCGTCCCATTCCTCTGGACGAGCGTTTAGTTCCTGTTGTGTGGACTCATAAGGAGGTAGAGGAATGGTTTCCCCTCTCCATAGCTTTTCTTCTAATACTTGGTTTTGTTTCTCCAGTTCCCTTACTCTGCATTCTAACTCCCTAATCCTTTCTTTATCCTCACTCCACTTTTGAGCAGAGGCAACGACTTGCTCAATTAGTCCAGCTAACTGATGTATTAACAATATTCCTATTTTCTTTGTCATGTTTCTCTTTTCTTTATCCAACCACTTATGCTGTTGGCCCAGAGGGTAGGATAAGTTCCACCCCCCTTTTCTCATCTGTTTAATGAATTTGTTCCTCTCAGTCATACACTCATTTATCAGGGATTCCGGTAGTCCCCACTGTCCTTGTGCTTGTGATCCCACCATAATACAGATACGTTTTATACTCACCACTTGGAGCCTTCTGTTCTCCCTTCTCACTCTCCCACTCCTAGGTCGCTCTTATCAGAGTCCGGTGTTACCTGTCAGGGGTGATCAAATCCCTCCGTACCACCGCTTACACTATTAAGCTTACACTATTCCAGTGATCACTCAGACAGTTTCTCTCTCACACAAACAGTTTCTTTCTCACTCACGTCTGAACATCACATCTCAGGCAACTTCTCTCCAGTCTTTACACTCACTTGAGAATCCATAACAGACAAATGCCTCCTTGTCCGCATGTGTTCAGTTCAGATGTCTTTCACTCTCACACACACTCACCACATATGCTCAGCCCACTGTAGTTTGACTCACCCTATTAGGTTCAGAACTCTATTCCAGTGCACAGGTTGTGGCCATTCAACCTGGGCCTGCAAACAGAGTCCCACAAACAGATCCGGGGTTTTTCCCGGCTTTCGGCACCAAAATGAAGTCGGAAAATATACCTCTATAGGCTGGTATGAGTCAAAATACAGTCATGCTTTATTCTCATAAGCTTATGGGAGAACTTGACCCCTTGAAAGCGGAAGCCAAAGTTCTCTCTGAACACAAGAAGCATGGATATTTATACATCAGGGTTCCCAATACAAGTCATGAAGCAAAGTCCAGTTAACAGTCCTTGATCATAAATTATAGTTCCTTTAACAGCTTCTGATAGTCTCTGGATCATGGTTAGAGACCATCCTGTATCCTTGGGTCATAAAGCACAATTCTTCTGGTCGTTGCAGTCAAGGTGTCACCTCTGGTCCCCTGCTCTTCCCGCAGCGTTTCCTTTGAAGTGACTGAGTGCAACTGTCCCAGTGGGAGTCCTCCTTCAAACGGCCATTCTCGCACTCTACCATTTGGTCGCTGCTTCCTCTGTTTAAATCATAGACAAGCCCACGCGAAAGAAAGACTTACCCCCTAACATCTATATTTAACTGTCTGTTTTATCAGAATGATATAAACAAGTGAGGGAACCATGAACAAATGGCTTATACTAAAAGTAAAAGATGAAAGACATGAACAAATGGCTTATGCTACTACCAGGAGCAATATAAACAAAGGGGTGACTAGCCACAAGTAAACGATATGTTTATGGTACATTCCAGATACAAAGTTCAACCTTTTAGGCACAAAATACATTGAGTACAAAAAAAAACATTAACCCTTTCCCTTCTTCAGGCCCAAAAGACTGATCCCTGAATAAGAGGAACAGATTTGCTAATCTCAGGGACAGGCCCAACCTGGTTCCCAAGTCTCAGGGAGAGATCCCACTTCTCATCATCAAGTTCCCACTCATCTCGGGGAGACATGTTCCTCCCACCAGTTTTCTGATCTTTGATCTCAGGGTAAAACAGCTCCTTTTCTCCTCCTGTCTCCCCTCATGTCCCTCTCCGAACTCATCGTGTCCAACAGGTCTCCCACTCTCTTGGGCCTACCGAGTCTCACTCCCTTCCACACTGGCTGATATTGTAATTTTGATTTAGGTACTGCCCCTCCTTTCAAAACCAATGACCTAGTCAGCAGTGACACTGGGGCGATCTCCGCTGACTGCAAAGATAATTCCCGCCCTACCTTTTCCACTCCCAGCTACAAGGATGGATAGCTACAGCATCAAGCCCTCCCCGCAGCCATTCACAGTGAGGAATGGCAAAGAGGGGCAGCGGAGAGGACACGCCCCCTATTTACCACACCTGCTGCCACCAGCTAAGATCTTAAAGGTTTTAGCAAGGCAGTTAGTGGAAGAGGAGTTCGGGGGAATGAGGAAAAGAGTTCAGGGGAGTGTGAGGATATGTGAGAGGATGGGGGTGTGAGTAGTTATGTTGGATGGGGTTAGATAGTCAGGAGGTGGATCGTCAGGGAGATGGGGATAGCCGTTTGGGTAATTGGGGCTGGAGAGTGGGTAATTAGGTTGTGTGGTAATCAGGTTGGGGGTAGGAGGGGCTGATTGGGAGATGGTGGGATGGTAGCAGTGTGGGTAGGTATCATATACCAGGCCCAACTTTCCTACATTAAGAAAAGATTTGAACATTTTCAGATGGTCCCTAGCAGCGTGCGCGTGCATAATGATCCTCTTTGTGTTGCCCTTAACACTATGAAACTTTTATTCATGCCTTTGTTACCTCGTGACTTGATTATTCCAATTCTCTGCTTGACCAGCTTCTCATTCCAACCTCTGTGAACTGATGCTAACTGGCCTGCTGCCTCACCATATTGTATGTTCATAATTAACAATCCATTCCCTGAATCTTGAACAAAAACAGATCCCATTCGCTCCTCACCATTTTGCTCTGCAGCTCACTCTGGGAAAATTGAGTGAATCAAAAGGCAATTTAAAATTCTTGTTTCAAAACCCTTCATGGCCTTGTCCCTCCCAACGTCTGAAATATCTGCACTCCCAAAGCCCAGCACCCCAAAATGAACTATTCTAACTATAACCTCTTGTTGACCCTTCTCTCCTCACCACTGGAGGCCAGCTCCAGCCTACTGAACTGGAATTTCCTCAATAAATTCTCTTCCCTCCCTCTATGACAAGGCTGCTTCTTATATCTTGCTTTTGTGTCCATTGATGGTTGATTACCTCCTTTGTGAGATTCCGCGGGATGTTTGCTTATTGTTATCTTTGCTGCCTTTGACCCATGACCCAGGGAGTCCTCCATTACCTCAACTCGGGATAGATAGCTACTTTCTTTTTGGATGCAGCTTAGGGAAAAGTCTCTGATTATCCTGAAATCACCCCAAGATCCTTCAAGTCATTGATCTCAGGGTGAGAATTCCCTCCAGCACCACCCCAAGCTCGCCCAAATCCCCCATTCCTGACCTGAATGTCCTCATTCATTACCATTGAAATTGAGTGTCCACGTTCCCTATTTCTGGTGGGATTGTATCCCTCCATTCTGTGTCGGGATTGTGTCCCTCCATTCCCTGTCTTTGGAATTGTATTTCCCCATTCCCTGCTTTAGTTGGGATTGTATCCCTCCATTCTGTGTGGAGATTGAGTACTCCCCATTCCCTGTTTTTGGGATTGTGTTTCTCATTCCCTGTTCCTGTTGGGATTGTATTCCCCCATTCCCCATTTTTGGGATTAAGTGCCCCCATTCCCTGTTGAAGACCTCACCGCGGAACCTCTTTAACGGTGATGATGCAGTATTGTTACAGATGTTGGTGGTTGTGATCTGTCAGCCAGGAAAGGTTCTTACTTCACCTCTTCACGGGTTGGTGGCCGCCGGGGCCTAGTACAGCTCGCCACAGTGGGTGCGACGAGTAAAGATTGCAATGCTTTGATCTTCGAATCCCGATTCGAAAGCGGAAACCTGCAAAAAGCCATCAGAGTGTATGTATGGCAAAGCTGTGCTTTGGGCAAAATTTGTATCTTGCTCCATATTCCCCCTGTCCTCCCGTGGAATCCTGATCAACATCAGCCCATGCCCTCCCCTGAGATCCCGCTCCATCTCCATATTACCTGGCTGGGACCTGCTGAGTCTCACCCCTGGAATACTGCTCCATATTAACCTCCCCCCCCCCCCCCCACTCCCCCCACCCCCCCCCCCCCCCCCCCACCCCGCCCCCGACCCGAATCCCTGCTTCACATCGGGTCCCCCAAGGAATCCTGCTCAATATCAACTATATGTGGAGCCACAGGAGTACTGCTCCGTAGCCCCTGGAATGATGTTCCATATCATCCACCCTGGAAAGACGCTTCATATCACCCCTCCTTGTCACACTTGGAATACTGCTACATGTCACCCCCCGAATACTGCTCCATATCACCACCACCCCCACCCAAATCCTGCTCCATATCATCTCCCAGGAATGCTGATCCATATCACAACCCTGGAATCATACTCCATATCACGCTTCCGAAATCCAACTCCGCCCCCCCCACCCCAGAAATCCTGCTGCATAGTGTCAGGGGGAATAGCAGGGTAAATATGTAGGGTTAAGGGTATAGGGCCTGGGTGGGATTGTGTTCGGTGCAGGCCTGATGGGCTGAATGGCTTCCTTATGCACTGTAGGGAATCTATGATTCAATATCCTCCCCCGACCTCCAGATTCCTGCTCCAAAACACGCCCCTGAATCCTGTTCTATATCACCCCACCTAGGGATTCTTCTCCATATCGCACCCCTGGAAACCCGCTCCATATCTTACCGCTGGAAACCTGCCCCATATCGCACCCCTGGAAACCTGCTCCATATCACCCCACCTAGGAATTCTTCTCCATATCGCATCCCTGGAAACCTGCTCCATATCGCACCCCTGGAAACCCGCTCCATATCGCACCCCTGAAAACCTGCTCCATATCGCACCCCTGGAAACCTGCTCCATATCGCACCCCTGGAAACCTGCCCCATATCGCACCCCTGGAAACTTGCTCCATATCACCCCACCTAGGAATTCTTCTCCATATCGCACCCCTGGAAACCTGCCCCATATCGCATCCCTGGAAACCCGCTCCATATCACACCCCTGGAAACCTGCTCCATATCACACCCCTGGAAACCTGCCCCATATCGCACCCTTGGAAACCTGCTCCATATCACCCCACCTAGGAATTCTTCTCCATATCGCACCGCTGGAAACCTGCCCCATATCGCATCCCTGGAAACCCGCTCCATATCGCACCCCTGAAAACCTGCTCTATATCGCACCGCTGGAAACCTGCCCCATATCGCATCCCTGGAAACCCGTTCCATATCACACCCCTGGAAACCTGCTCCATATCACACCCCTGGAAACCTGCTCCATATCTCACCCCTGGAAACCCGCTCCATATCTTACCCCTGGAAACCTGCTCCATATCGGACCCCTGGAAACCTGCTCCATATCGCACCCCTGGAAACCTGCTCCATATCGCACCCCTGGAAACCTGCTCCATATCTCACCCCTGGAAACCTGCTCCATATCGCACCCCTGGAAACCTGCTCCATATCACACTCCTGGAAACCCGCTCCATATCTTACCCCTGGAAACCCGCTCCATATCTTACCCCTGGAAACCTGCTCCATATCGGACCCCTGGAAACCTGCTCCATATCGCACCCCTGGAAACCTGCTCCATATCGCACCCCTGGAAACCTGCTCCATATCACACTCTGGAAACCTGCTCCATATCACACTCCTGGAAACCTGCTCCATATCACACTCCTGGAAACCTGCTCCATATCGCACCCCTGGAAACCTGCTCCATATCGGACCCCTGGAAACCTGCTCCATATCGCACCTCTGGAAACCTGCTCCATATCGCACCCCTGGAAACCTGCTCCATATCACACTCTGGAAACCTGCTCCATATCACACTCCTGGAAACCTGCTCCATATCTCACCCCTGGAAACCTGCTCCATATCGCACCCCTGGAAACCTGCTCCATATCACCCCACCGAGGAATTCTTCTCCATATCGCACCCCTGGAAACCTGCCCCATATCGCATCCCTGGAAACCCGCTCCATATCACACCCCTGGAAACCTGCTCCATATCACACCCCTGGAAACCTGCCCCATATTGCATCCCTGGAAACCTGCTCCATATCACCCCACCTAGGAATTCTTCTCCATATCGCACCCCTGAAAACCTGCTCCATATCGCATCCCTGGAAACCCGCTCCATATCACACCCCTGGAAACCTGCTCCATATCACACCCCTGGAAACCTGCCCCATATCGCACCCCTGGAAACCTGCTCCATATCACCCCACCTAGGAATTCTTCTCCATATCGCACCGCTGGAAACCTGCCCCATATCGCATCCCTGGAAACCCGCTCCATATCGCACCCCTGAAAACCTGCTCTATATCGCACCGCTGGAAAACTGCCCCATATCGCATCCCTGGAAACCCGCTCCATATCACACCCCTGGAAACCTGCTCCATATCACACCCCTGGAAACCTGCTCCATATCTCACCCCTGGAAACCCGCTCCATATCTTACCCCTGGAAACCTGCTCCATATCGGATCCCTGGAAACCTGCTCCATATCGCACCCCTGGAAACCTGCTCCATATCGCACCCCTGGAAACCTGCTCCATATCTCACCCCTGGAAACCTGCTCCATATCGCACCCCTGGAAACCTGCTCCATATCACACTCCTGGAAACCCGCTCCATATCTTACCCCTGGAAACCCGCTCCATATCTTACCCCTGGAAACCTGCTCCATATCGGACCCCTGGAAACCTGCTCCATATCGCACCCCTGGAAACCTGCTCCATATCACACTCTGGAAACCTGCTCCATATCACACTCCTGGAAACCTGCTCCATATCACACTCTGGAAACCTGCTCCATATCGCACCCCTGGAAACCTGCTCCATATCGGACCCCTGGAAACCTGCTCCATATCGCACCTCTGGAAACCTGCTCCATATCGCACCCCTGGAAACCTGCTCCATATCACACTCTGGAAACCTGCTCCATATCACACTCCTGGAAACCTGCTCCATATCACACTCCTGGAAACCTGCTCCATATCACACTCCTGGAAACCTGCTCCATATCTCACCCCTGGAAACCTGCTCCATATCGCACCCCTGGAAACCTGCTCCATATCACACTCTGGAAACCTGCTCCATATCACACTCCTGGAAACCTGCTCCATATCACACTCTGGAAACCTGCTCCATATCACACTCCTGGAATCATACTCCATATCACCACCTGGAATCCTGCTCAATATCACCCACCTTGAATCCTGCTCTATTTCAGCCCTGGAATCCTGCCCCATATCATCCCCTCCATCACTATATTTCTGCTCCATATTCCCCCAGAAATCCTATTCCATATCACCCACCACCATCCCCCCAGAAATCCTCATCAGACTGTAATCCTACTCCATCTCACCTCCCTGGAATCCTACTCCATAATCCCCTCAGGAATCCTGTTCCAAATCACCCCCTGCTATTCTTAAGAGAGTTCATAATGGGTAATAGAGAAATGACAGATAAGCTAAACGATTATCTTGTGTCTGTCTTCACTGAGGAAAATACAAGAATTAAAGATCCAAAGATGAGGGAAAATGAGTAATTGAAGGAAATTAGTATTGGTAAGATGGTTGTGATATAGGGAAATTAATGGGACTGATGGTTGCTAAGTCTCCAGGATCTGATATTCTTCATTCTAAAGTGTTTAAAATGGTAGCTGTGATGATGATGGATGGATTGGTGATCATCTTCTTAAATTCTATAGATTCTCAAATGGTTCCTGCAGATTGGAAGGAAACAAATGTCACCCCACTATTTGAGAAGGGAGGGAGAGAGAAAATGGGGATCTAAAGACCTGTTGGCCTTACATGAATAGTAGGGATAATGCTGGAATCTATTATACAGTTGTGATAAATAAACACTTGGGCAATCATGATTACGGTAGCACAGTGGATTGCCGGTTTGGGTCACTGTCTGTGCGGAGTTTGTACCTTCTCCCCGTGTCTGCCTGGGTTTCCTCCGGGTGCTCCGGTTTCCTCCCACATTCTGAAAGATGTGCTGGTTAGGTGCATTGACCCGAACAGGCGCCGGACTGTGGCGACTAGGGGAATTTCACAGTAACTTCATTGCAGTGTTAATGTGAGCCTTACTTGTGACAAATAAATAAACTTTTACTTTAACTGTGCTCAATCAGATTAAAGTAACGTGGATTTAGGAATGAAAAATCCTGTTTGACGAACCTATTGGAGTTCTTTATAGCTATTATTTACAGAATTGATATAAAGGGTTGGTGCAGTCTACTTAGATTTTCAGATGGTTTTTGATAAAGTCCCCCACAGGTGGTTGGTTTGCAGAATTCAAGCACATAGAATAGGAGGTAATATGCTGACATGGATTAGCAATTGGCTAACAGGCAGCAGACAGAGAGTAGGAATAAATGGGTCACTCTGGTGTTGGCAGATTGTGATGACTGGGGTACCATAGGCACAGAGCAGTGGGGGAGGGACTCTGCCCATGCACAGAGGGCATTGGTGAGCTGGGCTCAGGCTGTTTACCCCCATAGGAGGCATATATAATCAGGGAGGAAGGAGGATGGGGTGAGGAAATGCAGCTAATGGTCGCCCAGGGAATAGTATTGGGACACTTTTCTAATGGCTGCTTCTCTGTTTCAGAGACAGTTATGAGTATGAGCTGACACTACGCACTGACCTGTACACAGACAAGCACACCCAGTGGTACTACTTCCGGGTACAGAACACCCGGCCAGGGGTCACCTACCGCTTCACAATCGTTAACCTGATGAAGTCCAACAGCCTGTATAATCAGGGTCTGAAACCTCTGCTGTACTCGGAGCGAGAGGCCCAGCAAAAGCAGATGGGCTGGCATCGAGTGGGCAAAGACATTCGTTACTACAAGAACAATCTGAGTCAGGAGGGCCGCAGCCTCTACTCACTCACCTGGACCTTCCAGTTCACTCACAGGAATGACACTTGCTATTTTGCCCATTCTTATCCGTACACATATTCCGACCTGCAGCGTTACTTAGCAACCATCGCCAATGACCCCATCCAATCCCAGTACTGCAAGCTGCGGGTGTTGTGTCGTAGCCTGGCTGGCAATGTCGTTCACATACTGACCATCACCTCCCCCTCCAGGAGCCAGAGGAGTGTGCCCACCAAGAAAGCTGTGGTTGTGACGGCCAGAATCCACCCTGGAGAGACGAATGGGTCATGGGTGATGAGAGGTTTCCTGGACCACATCCTGGGAAACTCTGACGATGCCCGGCTCCTGCGTGACATGTTCATCTTCAAAGTGGTTCCCATGCTGAATCCAGACGGGGTGATTACGGGTAACTATCGTTGTTCCCTGACCGGAAGAGATCTCAACCGAAACTACCGGACACTGCTGAGGGATTGCTTTCCCTGTGTCTGGCACACCAGGAACATGGTGCAGAGGTGAGTGTGAACTCCCAGTGTAACTCCCACACTGGGAACACTGTTGTTATGGGGCTGTCACAATGTTTTTCTTGTAGTTAAAACTATTGTTCCCTTCAAGTCGCCAGACAAAGTCATGGAGTGTTTTAAGATGATTTATTACTGCAGATACAGGACACTGACCAAATCTTTAAGACCATCCACAGTGCCAAATTCAGAAATACACAAGCAATTATACTTTCAAATTTGATTACAAGTAATCAGCATATACCAATCAAAGTATAGGAGTTATCTCTATCCACTCACAGTTATTGATCCAGGTTACATTATGCATACATAAGGGTATAGTTGTCCAATTATAACCTGTGCGTGGTATATCAACAAGAAATGATAGCTATACCTCTGACCAATTGTATATCAACTTCCCTTTCCATTGTTCCTTGTTCTAATGGGAAAACATGAGCTGCAACTGTACATCACTCAAGTAAATGGTCCTTGACACTTATCTGAGTCTGCTTTAATCAAGACCTGTGGTTATCTCATAGCTTTCCCTGTGTGACTGAGATTCAGCTTGCTGTGTGTGTGTGTTGGTGTGTGTGTGTGTGTTGGTGTGTGTGTGTGTGTTGGTGTGTGTGTGTTGGTGTGTGTGTGTGTGTTGGTGTGTGTGTTGGTGTGTGTGTGTGTGTTGGTGTGTGTGTGTGTGTTGGTGTGTGTGTGTTGGTGTGTGTGTGTTGGTGTGTGTGTTGGTGTGTGTGTGTGTTGGTGTGTGTGTGTGTTGGTGTGTGTGTGTGTTGGTGTGTGTGTTGGTGTGCGTGTTAGTGTGTGTTGGTGTGTACATAAAGGGCAAAAGAGTAACAAGGGAGAGAGTAGGGCCTCTTAAGGATCAACAAGGTCATCTATGTGCGGATCCACAAGAGATGGGTGAGATCCTAAATTAATATTTCTCATCAGTATTTACTGTTGAGAAAAGCATTAATGTTAGGGAACTTGGGGAATTAAATATTGATGTCTTGAGGAGTGTACATATTACAGAGAAGGAGGTGCTGGAAGTCTTAAAGCGCATCAAGGTAGATAAATCCGTGGGACCTGATGAGATATATCCCAGGACGTTGTGGGAGGCTAGGGAGGAAATTGCGGGTCCCCTAGCCGAGATATTTGAATCATCGATAGTCACGGGTGAGGTGCCTGAAGATTGGAGAGTGGCAAATGTGCCTTTGTTTAAAAAGGGCTGCAGGGAAAAGCCTGGGAACTACAGGCCAGTGAGCCTCACATCTGTGGTGGGTAAATTGTTGGAAGGTATTTTGAGAGACAGGATATACAGGCATTTAGAGATGCAAGGACTGATTAGGGACAGTCAGCATGGCTTTGTGAGTGGAAAATCATGTCTCACAAATTTAATTGAGTTTTTTGAAGGGGTAACCAAGAAGGTAGATGAGGGCAGTGCAGTTGATAGAACATAGAAAAGCTACAGCACAAACAGGCCCTTCGGTCCACAAGTTGCGCCGAACATGTCCCTACCTACTAGGCTTACCTGTAACCCTCTATCTTACTAACTTCCATGAGCTTATCCAAAAGTCTCTTAAAAGACCCTATCGAATCCGCCTCCACCACCACTACTGGCAGCCGATTCCACACACCCACCACCCTCTGAGTGAAAAACTTACCCCTAACATCTCCTCTGTACCTACTCCCCAGCACCTAAACCTGTGACCTCTTGTGGCAACTATTTCAGCCCTGGGTAAAAGCCTCTGGGAATCCACTCTATCAATACCTCTCAACATCTTATACACCTCTATCAGGTCACCTCTCATCCTTCGCTTCTCCAAGGAGAAAAGACCTAGCTCTCTCAACCTATCCTCATAAGGTATGCCACCTAATCCAGGCAACATCCTTGTAAATCTCCTCTGCACCCTTTCTATGGCTTCCACATCCTTTCTGTAATGAGGCGACCAGAACTGGGCACAGTACTCCAGGTGGGGTCTGACCAGGGTCCTATACAGCTGCAGCATTATCTCCCGATTTCTAAACTCAATTCCTCTATTGATGAAGGCCAGTATTCCATACGCCTTCTTAAGCACAGCCTCTACCTGCGACACTGCTTTGAGCGTCCTATGAACCCGGACCCCAAGATCCTTCTGATCTTCCACACTGCCAAGCATCTTACCCTTACTATTATATTCTTTCATCCTATTCGACCTGCCAAAATGAACGACCACACATTTATCTGGGTTGAAGTCCACCTGCCACTTCTCCGCCCAGTCTTGCATCTTATCTATGTCTCGTTGCAACTGCTGACATCTCTCTACACTATCCACAACACTTCCAACCTTTGTGTCATCAGCAAACTTGCCAACCTATCCTTCCACTTCCTCATCCAGGTCATTATAAAAATCACAAAGAGCAAGGGTCCCAGAACAGATCCCTGGGGCACTCCACTGGTGATCGACCTCCATGCTGAAAAAGACCCATCTACAACCACTCTTTGCCTTCTGTGGGCAAGCCAGTTCTGAATCCACAAGGCAATGTCCCCTTATATCCCATGCCCCTTCACTTTCTCAATAAGCCTTACATGGGGCACCTTATGAAACGCCTTGCTGAAATCCATATAAACTACATCTACCGCTCTTCCCTCGTCTATGTGTCTAGTTGCATCTTCAAAAAATTAAATTAGGCTCGTAAGGCATGATCTGCCTTGGACAAAGCCGTGCTGGCTATTTCTGATCATACTATTCCTCTCCAGATGTTCATAAATCCTGCCTCTCAGGATCTTCTCCATCAACTTACCAACCACTGAGGTTAGACTCACTGGTCTATAATTTCCCGGGCTATTTCTTCACCCTTGAATAACGGAGCCACATCCGCAATCCTCCAATCCTCCGGAACCTCTCCCGTCTCCATTGATGACGCAAAGATCATCGCCAGAGGCTCAGCAATCTCTTCCCTCGCCTCCCACAGTAACCTGGGGTACATCCCATCCGGTCCTGGCGATTTATCTAACTTGATGCTTTTCAACAGCTCCAACACATTTCCTTTCCTAATGTCCACATGCTCAATCTTCTCAGTCCACTGCAAGTCTGCACTGCAACTACCAAGATCCTTTTCCACTGTGAATACTGAAGTAAAGTATTCATTGAGTACCTCTGTTATTTCTACCGGTTCTATACAGACTTTCCCACTGTCACATTTGATAGGTCCTACTCCTTCACATCTTATCTTCTTGCTCTTAACATACTTGTAGAATCCCTTGGGGTTTTCCTTTATCCTGTCTGCCAAGGCCTTCTCATGACCCCTTCTTGCTCTTCTAATTTCCCTCTTAAGTTCCTTCCTACTAGTCGTATACTCTTTTAGATTTCTAACATTACAAAGAACAAAGAACAGTACAGCACAGGAAACAGGCCCTTCGGCCCTCCACGCCTGTGCCGCTCCTTGGTCCAACTAGACCAATCGTTTGTATCCCTCCATTCCCAGGCTGCTCATGTGACTATCCAGGTAAGTCTTAAATGATGTCAGCGTGCCTGCCTCCACCACCCTACTTGGCAGCGCATTCCAGGCCCCCACCACCCTCTGTGTAAAAAACATCCCTCTATATCTGAGTTATACTTCGCCCCTCTCACCTTCAGCCCGTGACCCCTCGTGAACGTCACTTCTGATCTGGGAAAAAGCTTCCCACCATTCACCCTATCTATCTCCTTCATAATCTTGTACACCTCTATTAGATCTCCCCTCATTCTCCGTCTTTCCAGGGAGAACAACCCCAGTTTACCCAATCTCTCCTCATAGCTAAGACCCTCCATACCAGGCAACATCCTGGTAAACCTTCTCTGCACTCTCTCTAACGCCTCCACGTCCTTCTGGTAGTGCGGCGACCAGAACTGGATGCAGTACACCAAATGTGGCCTAACCAGCGTTCTATACAGCTGCATCATCAGACTCCAGCTTTTATACTCTATACCCCATCTTATAAAGGCAAGCATACCATATGCCTTCTTCACCACCTTCTCCACCTGTGTTGCCACCTTCAAGGATTTGTGGACTTGCACACCTAGGTCCCTCTGTGTTTCTATACTCCTGATGACTCTGCCATTTATTGTATAACTCCTCCCTACATTATTTCTTCCAAAATGCATCACTTCGCATTTATCCGGATTAAACTCCATCTGCCACCTCTCCGCTCAATTTTCCAGCCTATCTATATCCTGCTGTATTGCCCGACAATGCTCTTCGCTATCCGCAAGTCCAGCCATCTTCGTGTCATCCGCAAACTTGCTGATTACACCAGTTACACTTAGCTGGTTATTACCTAGCTAGTTATTACCTAGCTAGTTATAACCTAGCTGGTTATTACCTAGCTAGTTATTACCTAGTTATTACCAGGTTACACCTAGCTAGTTATTACCTAGCTCCCTGAACCTTTTATGGGCTTTTCTTTTCTTCTTGACTAAGTTCGTTACAGCTTTCGTGCACCATGGTTCCTGTAACCTACCATAACTGCCCTGTCTCATTGGAACGTTGCTGTGCAAAGTTCCAGACAAATTTTCCTTGAAAATTTACCACATTTCTTCTGTACATTTCCCTGAGAAAACCTCCTTCCAATTTATGCCTCTAATTTCCTGCCTAATAGCCTCATAATTGCCCTTACTCCAAATAAACACTTTCCTAGCTTGACTGATCCTACCTCTCTCCAATGCTAATGTAAAAGAGTTATGATCATTATCCCCAAAATGCTCTCCCACTGAGAGATCTGACACCTGCCCAGGCTCATTCCCTAATACCAAATCAAGTACAGCCTCTCCTCTTGTAGGCTTATCCACATACTGTGTCAGGAAGCCCCCCTGAACACACCTAACAAACTCCTCCCCATCTAAATCCCTTACCCTAGGGATATTGCAATCGATATTTGGGAAATTAAAATCTCCCATCACGACCACTCTGTTATTATCACATCTCTCCAGGATCTTCTTCCCAATCTGCTCCTCCACATCCCTGCTACTATTGGACGGCCTATAGAAAACACTCAGTAAAGTTATTGACCCCTTCCTGTTGCGAACCTCCACCCACAGAGATTCCGTAGACAATCCCTCTGTGGCGTCCATCTTTTCTACAGCCGTGACACTATCCCTGATCAACAGTGCCACTCCCCCACCTCTTTTACCTCCTTCCCTGTCCCTCCTGAAACATCTGAAACCCGGCACTTGAAGTATCCAGTCCTGTCCCTGAGATAACCAAGTCTCTGTAATGGCCACCACATCACACTTCCAAGTAGTGATCCACGCTCTAAGCTCATCCATTTTGTTCACTACACTCCTTGCGTTAAAATACACACATCTCAACCCTTCGGTCTGAGCACTCCCCTTCTCCGTCACCTGCGTATCCTCCCTCTGACACCGTCTACAAGCCCCTTTTATTTTTAAGCTAACCTCCTCTCTCCCAGTCACCTCATTTTGATTCCCACCCCCAACCACTCTAGTTTAAACACTCCCCAGTAGCCTTAGCAAACCTTCCCGCCAGGATATTGGTCCCCCTGGGATTTAAGTGAAACCCGTCCTTTTTGTACAGGTTGCACCTGCCCCTAAAGAGGTCCCAATGATCCAGGAACCTGAATCCCTGACCCCTGCTCCAATCCCTCAGCCACGCATTTATCCTCCACCTTATTTCGTTCCTTCCCTCACTGTCTCGTGGCACAGGCAGCAATCCCGAGATTACTACCTTTGCGTTCCTTCTTCTTAACTCCCTACCTAACTTCCTATATTCTCTTTTCATAACCCCTTCCCCTTTCCTGCCTATGTCAGTGGTACCAGTATGCACCACGACCTCTGGCTCCTCTCCCTCACACTTGAGGATTTCTTGGATACGGTCAGAAACATCCCTGATCCCGGCACCAGGGAGGCAAACCACCATCCGCGTTTCTCGACTTCCTCCACAATAACGCCTGTCTGACCCCCTCACTGTAGAGTCCCCTGTCACCACTGCCTTCCTCCTCCTTTCCTTACCCTTCTGTACTACAAGGCCGGACTCCGCGCCGGAGGCACGACCACTGCTGCTTCCACCAGGTGGTCTGTCCACTCCAACAGTACTCAAACAAGAGTACTTATTTTTAAGGGGCACAACCACTGGGGTACTCTCTACCCCTGACTTTTCCCTTTCCTGACTGTGACCCACTTGCCTGCTTCTTGTGGCCCCGGTGTGACCACCTGCCTATAACTCCTATCTATCACCTCCTCGTTTTCCCTGACCAGACGAATGTCCTCAAGCTGCAGCTCCAGTTCCCTAACTCGGTCCCTTAGGAGCCGCAGCTCGACGCACCCAGCGCAGGTATGCACCTCTGGGAGGCTCGGAGACTCCACGACCTCCCACATCCGGCACTGAGAACAGCAAACTGGCTTCACATTCATAATGCCCCTTTTCCTCAGATTCCACAGGGAAAGAACTAAGATTTAAAAGTTCAGAAACCTACCCTCCCTCGCCCGTTTCCTCCTAAGCCCGTTGAGCCAAAGCCCTTCAGCTCTCACTCTGCTACCTGCTCACTCCGCTGCCCGCTACAACGCTGTCCGCTGAATAGTGCGGCCTGCCTTTTAAAACCTCGCGCGCAAAATGACCCCTTCCCAGGTCACCCCGTGGCCTACTTCCACTTTTACCATTAAAAATAATAAACTTTTAAAAACAAAAACCCCGCTAAAAATCAGACACAGCAAGTAAAACTCTTACCAGTAAAAAGCTCCCTCCACAAGTCGCTCCTCTCAACTTGCTCCACTCGAAACATGTTGTCTACATGGACTTTAGCAAGGCCTTTGACAAGGTACCGCATGGTAAGTTGTTGCATGAAGTTAAATTTCACGGGATCCAGGGTGAGGTACCTAAATGGGAACAAAATTGGCTTCTTGACAGAAGCCAGTGGGTGGTTGTAGAGAGTTGTTTTTCAAACTGGAGGCCTGTGACCAGCGGTGTGCCTCAGGGATCAGTGCTGGGTCCACTGTTATTTGTCATTTATATTAATGATTTGGATGAGAATATAGGGGGCATGGTTAGTAAGTTTTCAGATGACACCAAGATTGGTGGCATAGTGGACAGTGAGGAAGGTTATCTCCAATTGCAGTAGGATCTTGATCAATTGGGCCAGTGGGCTGATGAATGGCAGATGGAGTTTAGTTTAGACAAATGCGAGGTAATGCATTTTGGTAGATTGAACCAGGGCAGGACTTACTCAGTTAATGGTAGGGCGTTGGGGAGAGTTACAGAACAAAGAGGTCTAGGGGTACAAGTTCATAGCTCCTTGAAAGTGGAGTCACAGGTGGACAGAGTGGTGAAGAAGGCATTCGGCATGCTTGGTTTCATTGGTCAGAACATTGAATACAGGAGTTGGGACGTCTTGTTGAAGTTGTACAAGACATTGGTAAGGCCACACTTGGAATACTGTGTGCAATTCTGGTCACCCTATTATAGGAAGGATATTATTAAACTAGAAAGAGTGCAGAAACGATTTACTCGGGTGGTACCAGGACTTGATGGATTGAGTTATAAGGAGAGGCTGAATAGACTGGGACTTTTTTCTCTGGAGCGTAGGAGGCTGAGGGGTGACCTTATAGAGGTCTATAAAATAATGAGGGGCACAGATCAGCTAGATAGTCAATATCTTTTCCCCAAGGTAGGAGAGTCTAAAACCATAGGGCATAGGTTTAAGGTGAGAGAGGAGAGATACAAAAGTGTCCAGAGGGGCAATTTCTTCACACAGAGGGTGGTGAGTGTCTGGAACAAGCTGCCAGAGGTAGTAGTAGAGGCGGGTACAATTTTATCTTTTAAAAAACATTTAGATAGTTACATGGGTACGATGGGTATAGAGGGATATGGGCCAAATGTGGGCAATTGGGATTAGGTTAGGGGTTTTTTAAAAAAATAAGGGCGGCATGGACAAGTTGAGCCGAAGGGCCTGTTTCCATGCTGTAAACCTCTATGACTCTATGACTCTCTGTGTGTTGGTGTGGGTGTGGGTTTGTGTGTTGGGGGGTGTGGGTGTGTGTGTTGATGTGGGTGTGTATGTTGGTGTGTGTGTGTGCACGTTGGTGTGTGTGTATTGATGTGTGTTTGTTGGTGTGTGTTGATGTGTGTCTGTTGGTGGGTGGGTGTGTTGGTGGGTGGGTGTGTTGGTGGGTGTGTGTGTGTGTGCGTTGGTGTGTGTGCGTTGGTGTGTGTGCGTTGGTGTGTGTGCGTTGGTGTGTGCGTTGGTGTGTGTGTGTTGGTGTGTGTATTCATAGAAATGAATCATAGAAACCCTACAGTGCAGAAGGAGGCCATTCGGCCCATCGAGTCTGCACCGACCACAATCCCACCCAGGCCCTACCCCCATATCCCTACATATTTTACCCGCTAATCCCTCTCACCTACACATCTCAGGACACTACGGGGCAATTTTAGCATGGCCAATCGACCGAACCCGCACATCTTTGGACTTGGGAGGAAACCGGAGCACCCGGAGGAAACCCACGCTGACACGAGGAGAATGTGCAAACTCCACACAGACAGTGACCCGAGCCGGGAATCGAACCCAGGTCCCTGGAGCTGTGAAGCAACAGTGCTAACCACTGTGCTACCGTGCCGCCCTGGTGTGTATTGGTGTGTGTGGGTGTGTGTGTTGGTGTGGGTGCGTGTGTGTTGGGTGTGTGTGCGTGTGTGTTGGGTGTGTGTGTGTATTGGGTGTGTGTGTTGGTGTGTGTGTGTTAGTGTGTGTATATTGGTGTGTGTTGGGTGAGTGTGTGTGCGTGTTGGTGTGTGCGTGTTGGTGTGTGCGTGTTGGTGTGTGCGTGTTGGTGTGTGCGTGTTGGTGTGTGCGTGTTGGTGTGTGCGTGTTGGTGTGTATGTGTTGATGTATGTTTGTTGGTGTGTGTGTGTGTGTGTGTTGGTGTGGGTGAGTGTGTTGGTGTGGGTGTGTGTTGGTGTGGGTGTGTGTGTTGGTGTGGGTGTGTGTGTTGGGTGTGTGTGTGTGTTGGTGTATGTGTGTTGGTGTGTGTGTGTTGGTGTGTGTGTGTTGGTGTGTATGTGTTGGTGTGTGTGTGCTGGGTTTGTGTGTGTGTGCTGGGTTTGTGTGTGTGTTGGTGTGTGTGTGTTGGTGTGTATGTGTTGGTGTATGTTTGTTGATGTATGTTTGTTGGTGTGTGTGTTGGTGTGGGTGTGTGTGTGGGTGTGGGTGTGTGTGTTGGTGTGGGTGTGTGTGTTGGTGTGGGGGTGTGTGTTGGGTGTGTGGGTGTGTTGGTGTGGGTGTGTGTGTGGGTGTGTGTGTTGGTGTGGGTGTGTGTGTTGGTGTGTGTGTTGATGTGTGTTTGTTGGTGTGTGTTGATGTGTGTGTTTTGGTGTGTGTGTGTGTTGGTGTGTGTTTTGTGTGTGTGTTGATGTGTGTTTTGTGTGTGTGTTGGTGTGTGTTGGGTGTGTGTGTGTGTTGAGAGTGTGTGTGTGTGTGTGTGTTGGGTGTGTGTGTGTGTTGGGTGTGTATTGGGTGTATGTGTATGTTGGTGTGTGTGTTTGGTGTGTGTGTTGGTGTGTGTGTGGGTGTGTGTGTGGGTGAGTGTGTTGGTGTGGGTGAGTGTGTTGGTGTGGGTGTGTGTTGGTGTGGGTGTGTGTGTTGGTGTGGGTGTGTGTGTTGGTGTGTGTGTTGGGTGTGTGTGTGTGTTGGTGTGTATGTGTTGTTGTGTATGTGTTGGTGTGTATGTGTTGGTGTGTGTGTGCTGGGTTTGTGTGTGTGTTGGTGTGTGTGTGTTGGTGTGTATGTGTTGGTGTATGTTTGTTGATGTATGTTTGTTGGTGTGTGTGTGGGTGTGTGTGTTGGTGTGGGTGTGTGTGTTGGAGTGGGTGTGTGTGTTGGTGTGGGTGTGTGTGTTGGTGTGGGTGTGTGTGTGTGTTGGTGTGTGTGTGTGTTGGTGTGGGTGTGTGTGTTGGTGTGGGTGTGTGTGTTGGTGTGGGTGTGTGTGTTGGTGTGTGTTTGTTGGTGTGTGTTGATGTGTGTGTTTTGGTGTGTGTGTGTGTTGGTGTGTGTTTTGTGTGTGTGTTGGTGTGTGTTGGGTGTGTGTTGAGAGTGTGTGTGTGTGTGTTGGGTGTGTGTGTGTGTGTTGGGTGTGTATTGGGTGTGTGTGTATGTTGGTGTGTGTGTTGGTGTGTGTGTTGGTGTGTGTGTGTTGGTGTGTGTGTGTTGAGCAGGTGTGTGTGTGTGTTGGGCAGGTGTGTGTGTCTGTTGGGCAGGTGTGTGTGTGTGTGTGTTGGGTGGGTGTGTGTGTTGGGTGGGTGTGTGTGTGTGTGTGTGTTGGGTGAGTGTGTGTGTGTTGGTGTGTGTTGGTTGTGTGTGTGTGTGTTGGTGTGTGTTGGGTGTGTGTGTGTGTTGGTGTGTGTGTGTTGGGTGTGTGTGTTGGTGTGTGTTGGGTGAGTGTGTGTGGGTGTGTGTTGGGTGTGTGTGTATTGGTTGTGTGTGTTGGGTGAGTGGGTGTGGGTGTTGGTGTGTGTTGGGTGTGTGTGTATTGGTTGTGTGTGTTGGTGTGTGTTGGGTGAGTGTGTGTGTTGGTGGGCGTGTTGGTGTGTGTGTTGGTGTGTGTGTGTGTGTTGTGTGTGTGTTGGCGTGTGTTGGTGTGCGTGTGTGTATTGGGTGTGTGTGTGCATGTGTTGGTGTGTGTGTTGGGTGTGTATATGTGTGTTGGTGTGTGTGTTGGTGTGTGTGTTGGTGTGTGTGTTGGTGTGTGTGTTGGGTGTGTTGGTGTGTGTGCGTGTGTTGGTGTGTGTGCGTGTGTTGGTGTGTGTGTGCGTGTGTTGGTGTGTGTGTGTGCGTGTGTTGGTGTGTGTTGTGTGTGTTGGTGTGTGTGTGTGTTGGTGTGTGTTGTGTGTGTTGGTGTGTGTGTGTGTGTTGGTGTGTGGGTGTGTGTGTTGGTGTGTGTTGTGTGTGTTGGTGTGTGTTGTGTGTGTTGGTGTGTGTGTGCGTGTGTTCGTGTGTGTGTGTGTGTGTTGGTGTGTGTGTGCGTGTGTTGGTGTGCGTGTGCGTGTGTTGGTGTGCGTGTGTTGGTGTGCGTGTGTTGGTGTGCGTGTGTTGGTGTGCGTGTGTTGGTGTGTTGGTGTGTGTGCGTGTGTGTTGGTGTGTGTGTGCGTGTGTTGGTGTGTGTGTGCGTGTGTTGGTGTGTGTGTGCGTGTGTTGGTGTGTGTGTGCGTGTTTTGGTGTGTGTGTGCGTGTTTTGGTGTGTGCGTGTTTTGGTGTGTGCGTGTGTTGGTGTGTGCGTGTGTTGGTGTGTGCGTGTGTTGGTGTGTGCGTGTGTTGGTGTGTGCGTGTGTTGGTGTGTGTGTGCGTGTGTTGGTGTGTGTGTGCGTGTGTTGGTGTGTGTGTGCGTGTGTTGGTGTGTGTGTGCGTGTGTTGGTGTGTGTGTTGGTGTGTGCGTGTGTTGGTGTGTGTGTGTGTGCGTGTGTTGGTGTGTGTGTGTGTTGGTGTGTGTGTGCGTGTGTTGGTGTGTGTGTGCGTGTGTTGGTGTGTGTGTTGGTGTGTGCGTGTGTTGGTGTGTGTGTGTGTGTGTGTGTTGGTGCGTGTGTTGGTGTGCGTGTGTTGGTGTGTGTGTGCGTGTGTTGGTGTGTGTGTGCGTGTGTTGGTGTGTGTGTGCGTGTGTGTGTGCGTGTGTTGGTGTGCGTGTGTGTGTGCGTGTGTTGGTGTGTGTGTGTGTTGGTGTGTGTTGGTGTGTGTGTGTGTGTTGGTGTGTGGGTGTGTGTGTTGGTGTGTGTTGGTGTGTGTGTGCGTGTGTTGGTGTGTGTGTGCGTGTGTTGGTGTGTGTGTGTTGGTGTGTGCGTGTGTTGGTGTGTGTGTGCGTGTGTTGGTGTGTGTGTGTGCGTGTGTTGGTGTGTGTGTGTGTGTGTTGTTGTGTGTTGGTGTGTGTGTGCGTGTGTTGGGTGTGTATGTGCGTGTGTAGTGGGGGAGGTGGTCGGGTGCAGGACTTGGTGGTCAAAGCAGTGAGTGGAATGTGGGCCGGGGTGTGGGTCAACGCTGAGCTGATTGTTAGTTGTTGTTCTCACAGGTTATTGGAGGAGAGGGAGGTGGTTCTTTACTGTGACTTCCATGGACACAGTCGGAAGAGTAATGCCTTCATGTACGGCTGTAACAACAATGAGAGCCCTTTGCTGCGATTCCACGAGAGAGTCTTCCCACTCATGATGAGTAAAAACGCAACTGACAAGGTACCAGTGGGACTGCAGTGATTAGTGTGTGAGCCAATGAGGGCTTAGGGTTTGTGTGTGGTGGGAGGGGAGAGGGGAGTGTGGGTGGAGTTGCAGAGGGGAGAGGACGCAGAGGGTTGAAGGAGGGCATGGAGGGGGAAGAAGGGGAGGGACGGAGGGAGGGAAGGCGCATTGGGAGGAGGTGGGGGCCAGAGGGGTGTGTGAGCAGTGGGAGGTGGGTGGCCGAGGGTAGTGGGAGCCAGTGGACGTGGAGGGTGGGGGGGGGGGGAGTGGAGGAGGATGAGGACGGGGAAAAGGATGGAAGGGAGGGAGGGAGGGATGGGAGGAGTTAGGGAATGGAGGGTGAGGGGCCAGGGTAAAGGGAGGGGAGGGAAGGGGTGAGGGGTCAGTGGGAGGAGGGCGTGTTGGAGGTGGGGTCAGGAGAGGAGGAGTGGGGGGAGGTGGTGGAGGAGGGCATTCCTGAAGTAAATGCTTGGGTCATTAACTCCTGTTTATGACAGTTCTCTTACCAGAGCTGCAAGTTCAAGGTTCAAAGGGGAAAGGAGGGCACAGGTCGTATTGTGATGTGGAAGCTGGGTATTACTCACAGTTATACCATGGAAACGACCTTTGCAGGATCCACTCTGGGTACGTGACAAATTCAGCAGGTGCTATTTACAGGATTATAACAACAACCAATTTTATAGTGCCTTTTTGTAGTAACCTTCCCTGTGTCTCAGAAATTCCCCACAGCCCCTTGTTGATTCTAAGATACATCAGCACAGAAATTCACTACCTTTCTAATACGTCCACTTGTCTCTATATGAAAGTTAATCCTCACACTGCCTTTAATACATGCTTTTTAGTCTCTGCATTTATACAATCTGTCACTCAACCTATCTCAGTCCCTTTATACACTATTTGGGTGGAATTTTACTGCCACTTTCTGCCTATTTTGCAGCAGGACAATGCCGCAAAATCGAGTGTAAAGCAGCTGGCACAAATAGCACTGGTTTTCGCGACCGGCGTGATTTTATGACACCCAGGTTTTCGACGCGGTCAGCCTCTCACCAGAAATGGGTGAGAGGCTTATTAATTTATTTAAATTTATTAAAATAGGGTTTTGATAGCGAGTCCAGCACTCAATCGCCTGGGGTCCCTTGCCTTTATGGTCTCTCACCTGAAGATGGAGCTTAAGGCTCCGAAAGCTTGTGTGGCCTTTGCTACCAAATAAACCTGTTGGAATTTAACCTGGTGTTGTCAAACTTCTTACTTTATGGTCTCGCCAGGAGAGGAAAACAGCTGCTCCCTATGAATAGGGAACAGTGGTGTTGGCCTCACCGGTGGAACTGGAGGCCATTGAGGTCCCCTGGGGAGGCCAAGGGCAAGAGGGGGGGGGTGTTCTTTGGGCAGTGCCACTCTGGAACCTTGACATTGCCAGCCTGGCATTGGGCAATGCCCACTGGGCAGTGCTGGGGTGGTGCCAATGGGGGCAGGGTCTGTGGGGGGAGGGGCCATTAGGGGGCAGGACCTATGGGGGAGGGGCCCGCTGCCACTCTGCATGCAATCAGCGGGGGAGGGAGAGGGGCGTGATCGGTGCGGGAGGGAGGGAGGGGGTCCCCGATCGGTGGGGGAGGGAGGGAGTCCCTGATTGGTGGGGGAGGGAGAGGGGTGCGATCAGTGAGGGAGGGAGGGGGTCCGTGATCAGTGGGGTAGGGTGGTGGGGCTGCGATCAGTCAGGGAGGGAGGGGCCCCACGATTAGTGGGGGAGGGAGGGGCCCTGCGGTGGTGGGGGAGGGAGGGGGTCCCCGATCGGTGTGGTAGGGTGGCGGGGCCACAATCGGTGGGGGAGGGAAGGAGTCCCTGATTGGTGGGGGAGGGAGAGGGGTGCGATCAGTGAGGGAGGGAGGGGGTCCATGATCAGTGGGGTAGGGTGGTGGGGCTGTGATCAGGGAGGGAGGGGCCCCACGAATAGTAGGGGAGGGAGGGGCCCTGCGGTGGTGGGGGAGGGAGGGGGTCCCCGATCGGTGTGGTAGGGTGGCGGGGCCACAATCGGTGGGGGAGGGAGGGGGACCGCGATCAGTGGTGGAGGGTGGCAGGGCCGCAATCGTTCTGGGTAGTGGCGGGGGGCAGCGGGGGCTGCATCTCAGGCCGTGGGCCCCTGCGGGGGTGGGGGTGCTGGTTGAGGCTGCCTGCAATAGCAGCGGCCTGACAGCTCGTTTCCTGTCTGTCAGACTGTTAATGTGCATGTGCAGCATCAGAGGCCTGCACATGGGCAATACCTCCCTCCACAGGCTGTTGGGTGCGTTAAGCCCTGCCCACTGGCTTCTATAGTGAGAAACAGACTCACCAAAATTTTAAAGACAAAGTGCATAAGATTGGACTTGAAAACACAGCCAAAAAAACGATCTGGAATTCTCCCAGTTTCATGCCTGCCCAACTCTTCGAAAAAATCTCATAAAATTCTGCCCTTTATGTTCCCCTTGACAACTTACCTTCCTATCTATCTTTGTGTCATTGGCATATTTAGCTACCACATATTTGGTCCCTTCACCCAAGTCCAGATTTTAAATAACTGAGGCATCAACACTGATCCCTGTGGCACTCCACTTGTTACATTCTGCCAACCCAAAAGTGATCCATTTGTCCCTACTCTCTGTTTCATGTTAACTAATCAATCATCTATCCATGCTAATACGTAACCCCCTACACCATGAGCTCTTGCTTTGTGTAATAACCTTTGATGTAGCACCTTTTTGGAGGCTTTTTAGAAATCTAAGAACATCATATCTACAGGCTCCCTTTATCCAGCTCGCTTGTCACTTCCTGAAAGAACTCTAATAAATGTGTCAAACATAATTTCCCTTTCACAAAACCATGTGGACTCTGCCCTAGAGGTAAACAGCACAGAAAAACACCATTCAGCTCGTTGTGTCTGCACCGGTCAAAGACAAACAACCTAACTATTCTAGTCCCATTTTCCAGCACTTGGCCCATAGCCTTGTATGCCTTGGCACATCTAAATACTTCTTAAATGTTATAAGGTTTTCTGCCTCCACCACCCTTTCAGGCAGATTCCCACCACCCTCTGGCTGAAAAGATTTTTCCTCACATCCTCTCTAAACCTCCTGCCCCTTACCTTAAATCTATGCTCCCTGGTTATTGATCCCTCCACCAAGGGAAAAAGTTTCTGCCTGTCTACTCTATCTGTGCCCCTCATAATCTTATACATCTGAATCATGCCCCCCTCAGTCTCCTCTGCTCCAAGGAATACAACCCCAGTCTATCCAACTTCTCTTCATAACTAAAACTCTCCAGCCCTGACAGCATCCTGGTAAATTTCCTCTGCACCCTTTCCAGTGCTATCACATCCCTCCTGTAATGTGGATTCCAGAACAGCACACAATACTCCAGCTGTGGCCTAACCAGCATTTTATATTGTTCCAGCATAACAACCTCCTTGCTCTTAAACTCCATGCCTCAGCTAATAAAGGCAAGCATACCATATGCCTTCTTAACCACTTTATCCCAAAAGTGTTCTGCTATCATAAAGGACTGGTATACATGCACACCAAAATCCCACTGATCCTCGGTGCTTCCCAGGGTCTTGCTGTTCATCATGTATTTATTCCCTTATCTTGTTTGTCATGCCCAAGTGCATCACCTCACAGTTATCCCAGATTGAATTCCATTTGCCACTGATCAGCCCATCTGACCATCCCATCTATATCCTCCTGTAATCTAAGGCAATCCTCCTCACTACTTAGCACACTATCAATTTTCATATCATCCATGAACTCACTGATCAATCTCCAGTCTAACTCATTTATATAAACCACAAACAGCAAGGACCCCAACACTGATTCCTGTGGGACCCCACAGGGCACAGGTTTTCAGTCAGAAAAACATTCTTTGACCACCACCCTCTGCTTCCTGCCACTCAGTCAATTCTGGATCCAATGGGTGGCACGGTAGCACAGTGGTTAGCATTGCTGCTTCACAGCTCCAGGGATCTGGGTTGATTCTCGGGTCACTGTCTGTGTGGAGTTTGCACGTTCTCCTCGTGTCTGCGTGGGTTTCCTCCGGGTGCTCCGGTTTCCTCCCATAGTCCAAAGATGTGCGGGTTAGGTTGATTGGCCATGCTAAAATTGCCCCTTAGTGTCCTGAGATGCGTAGATTAGAGGGATTAGCGGGTAAATATGTAGGGATATGGAGATAGGGCCTGGGTGGGATTGTGGTCGGTGCAGACTCGATGGGCCGAATGGCCTCTTTCTGCACTGTAGGGTTTCTATGATTCTATGATTTCTATGTGCCGAATTTTCTTAAATCCCATGGGCTCTTACCTTTTTCTTTATTCATTCGGGGGACATGGGCGTCGCTGGCAGGCCAGCATTTATTGGCCATCCTTCGTTGTTGTTGAGCAGGTAATAGTGAGCTACCTTATTGAATCGCTGCAGTCCATTTGCCGTGGGTTGACCCACAATGCTGCTAGGGAGGGAATTCCAGGATTTTGACCCAGTGACTGTGAAGGAACGGTGATATATTTCCAAGTGAGGATGTTGAGTGCCTTGGAGGGGAACTTGGAGGTGGTGTTCCCATATATCTGCTGCCCTTGTCCTTCTAGATGGAAGTGGTTGTAGGTTGGAAAGGTGCTGTCTAAGGATCTTTGGTGAATTTATACAGTGCATCTTGTAGATAGTACACACTGTTGTTGCTTACCGTTGGTGGTGGAGGGAGTAGACTTTTGTGGAACTGGTGCCAATGAAGTGGACGGATTTGTCCTGGATGGTGTCGAGCTTCTTGAGTGTTGTTGAAGCTGCACCCATCCAGGCAAGTGGGGAGTATTTCCTCACACTCCTGACTTGTGCCTTGTAGATGGTGGACTGGCTTTAGGGACTGAAGAGGTGAGTTACTCGCTGCAGTATTCCTAGCCTCTGATCTGCTCTTGTAGCCACTGTGTTTGTGTGTCGAGTCCAGTTGAGTTTCTGGTCAATGGTAACCCCAAGGATGTTGACACTGGGGGATTCAGTGATGGTCACACCACTGAAATGTCAAGGCCGGTGGTTAGGGTGTTTCTTATTGGTGATGGTCATTATGAATGTTACTTGATACTTGTCAGCCCTGGATATTGTCCAGATTTTGTTACATTTAAACATGGATTGCTTCAGTATCTGAGGAGTCGTGAATGGTGCTGAACATTGTGCAAATATCAGCGAATATCCCCACTTATGACCTTATGGGGCGGTACAGTAGCATAGTGGTGAGCAGTGCCGCTTCACAGCGCCAGGGATCTGGGTTCGATTCCCAGCTTGGGTCACTGTCAATGTGGAGTTTGCAAGTTCTCCCTCGTGTCTGCGTGGGTTTCCTCCGGTGCTCTGGTTTCCTCCCACAGTCTGAAAGATGTGCTGGTTAGGTGCACTGACCCAAACAGGCGCCAGACCATCAGTCGCCCCCCGCACCCTCCCACCCCTCCTCCCTCCCCCTCCCCCTCCACCCCCACCCCAACCAACTTTTACCTCTTAATTTTCAAGTATTCTAGGGATGTGGTTTTGTGTCTTTTACAGTGAAGACAGATACAAAATACCAGTTCAATGCTGCTGTCATTTCCTCAAACGAACTCATTACAGTTACTCCTTTCTTTTTTAAATACTTGTGGAAACTCTTACTATGTTTTTATATTCCTAGCTATCTTTCTCTCAGACTCTTAATTTCTCTTTTCTCATTTTTAGCCACTCTTTGTTGGTTTCTAAAATCGTCCAAATTTCTGACCCACCACTAATCTCCTCAGGTTTTTCTTTCAATTTGATGCTACCTTTATCTTCCTTAGTTAGCCACAGATGATGGATCCTTCATAAACTTTTTTTTATCTTAATGTAACATATACTTGTTGAGAATTACCAAATATTTCCCAAAATATCTGCCACTATTTCCCTACCATCTTATCTCAACTTATTTTCTCTATTCACTTGAGCCAACCCTGTCTTTACACTCCTGTAACTGATTTCATGTAAATTTAAGACTCTTATCACAGACCCACATTTATCACCCTCAAACTGAATGCGAAATCCTATTATGTTATGATCACTATTGCCTAGAGGTTTTTTTATTATGAAAGAGACTGACACCAGTTTCTAATGCTCACCTCAACCTGAGGTGTCACAGAGAATCTTCTTTCAGAATGGAAACATACCACATAAGGCTGGTTTACACAAGGGGTAAGTCTTCTTTGTTTAGTTTTGAACTGAGGTGTATTAATGAGCATATGTAAAGGGAGCTGACTGGAACTAACTTGGGCTGTGCCATTTTACTGAAAGCTGTGCAATGTTTCAATTTAACAGGGCATCGCCAGGCTACCCACTTCAGCACAGAGGACCTGAAATCACTGGGTTACCATTTCTGTGACACACTGCTTGATTTCTGCGACCCTGACCACTCAAAGGTTAGTAGCTTGGACTCATCATTCCACACTCCTCTGAATGGCTGCTTCAAAAACATCAATATTTGGACGAAGGGCAATTTGTGCTGCTTTCACTGAAATTCTGAACTCACCCGCTTAAAAATATGATTACCGGCATGACCACTTACCATGTGACACAGTCCACATTGATTACTGAGACTTGTTACCAACATACATGTAATATTCAGGTATAAGTGGCCATATGCAACTGTGCCCCCATTCTTCATGTGTGACAGGTGCAAGTGCATTTAACATGCAACAAAACACACTGGACATATAACCCAGAATGTACATAGCAGGCACACTAAGTACATAGCATGTACTTAGTGCGCACATGTGATCTGCTTATTCATAAGTGTGATTTTGTTTCCTTACTGACCTTGCATTCCTCTCTCTCTCTATCTCCACACCCCCGACTCTGTTCAGTTTGAGCAGTGTTTGCTGGAAGTACGTGCAGCTCTACAGAGGGAATTCCGTCTACGCTTAGAAAAACTAGGCCATCAGTATGATTCAGACGTGTTACTGAGTGACCTGTCTATGTCGGATTTGGAGTCCAGGTATGCACACAAAATTAGAAGGCATACATTGCAGTGTTCCACAAATGTTGTTTTTTTTTAATAGAATTTTTTATAGAATCCCTACAGTGCAGAAAGAGGCCATTCGGCCCATCGAGTCTGCACCGACCACAATCCCACCCAGGCCCTCTCCCCAGATCCCCACATATTTACCCGCTAATCCCTCTAACCTACACATCCCGGGACACTAAGGGGCAATTTAGCATGGCCAATTAACCTAACCCGCACATCTTTGGACTGTGGGAGGAAACCGGAGCACCCGGAGGAAACCCACGCAGACACGAGGAGAATGTGCAAACTCCACACAGACAGTGACCCAAGCCGGGAATCGAACCCAGGTCCCTGGAGCTGTGAAGCAGCAGTGCTAACCACTGTGCTACCGTGCCGCATAGTTCCCGAATGTTCGAAATAATCACACTTTTAGATACAAATTTGGAGTGGATCCAGGGTGCATATTGCCAGAGCTGGCGATGTGCTGTGGAATGACACTGTAATATTTTGAAAGAGTGGTGACCACCAAGTGGAGTAACTATAGAGTTATTTATTGAAGAATAAGTACAGAGAGTAAGAAAGATGCTGCTGATTGCTTCAGACTCCTGTTAGAGTCTGAGCTCAACTGCAGGATCTGCAGCTTCGGCCCAATTGGCCAAATGGGTCACATGGGTTTGTATAGTAAAAGTTCTTTTAGTGTTTCACTTTAATGTCTGGACTCCTGCCACTCACTTCCTGACCCTTGATTCTTCCACACATTATATGCTTTAAATGTTCATGGTCCTGACAAGTGTCCAGGCTTGGCCAATATTCCCATACCTGGGGTCAGAACACACTGAGCACAGTTGGAGGTTTCACACAACAGCCTCATCGTGCATAATATTCACTTTCCCCTTTTTCTGCAGGGAGAGTTGCCACACAATTGGAAGCAGCAGGAAATAAGTGGAAAGGGGAGGTCCCAATGTGTATCTGTCCCTCTGGATAACTCTCCCCAATCACACTCTCTCTTGTGGTCAGCTATTGTTTACTATTGGACATGCAATATTCAGAATTACCTCAGCACCTCCTCTCTCAGAGACACAGGGTTGCTTTAAGCATGTTGAAGCCAAGAACTTAAACCAGATCTGGCAGTAGGTGAAGACCAAAAGCATACTGATGAGAATGAGATTCCGTCATCTCATTTTCAAAAATGTATTTATGGGATGTGGGCATCGCTGGCTGGCTAGCATTTATTGCCCATCCTTAATTGCCCTTGAGAAGGTGGTCATGAGCTGAGTTTTTGAATCACAACAATCGCTGAGGTGTAGGTACACCCACCGTGCTGTTAGGGAGGGAGTTCCAGGATTTTGACCCAGCGGCAGTGAAGGAATGGTGATATATTTCCAAGTCAGGATGATGAGTGACTTGGAGGGGAACCTCCAGGTGGTGGTGTTCCCAGGTATCTGCTGCTCTTGTCTTTCTAGATGGTAATGGTCGTGGGTTTGGAAGGTGCTGCCTAAGGAACCTTGGTGAGTTCCTGCAGTGCATCTTGTAGATGCTACACACGGCTGCCACTTTTCATCAGTGGTGGAGGGAGTGAATGTTTGTGGAAGGGGTAGCAATCAAGCTGCTGCTTTGTCCTGGATGATGTCAAGCTTCTTGAGTGTTGTTGGAGTTGCAGTCATCCAGGCAAGTGGAAAATTTTCTACCACACTCCTGACTAGATGGTGGACAGGATTTGGGGAGTCAGGAGGTGAGTTACTCGCTGCAGTATTCCTAACCTTTGACCTGCTCTTGTAGTCACAGTATTTATATGGCTCATCCAGTCAGTTTCTAGCAATATAAATATTCATTCACACTTCCAGCCAACAACTCATAATGACACTATGCATCCTTTGAATATAGCATGGAGATGGGAAGTATACATGGTGAGACACTGGGCACACGTTTTTCCAAACAGGGCAGGGGGCAAGGGTATTTTTCTCACACAATGATCACCCTGAGATTTGGTGAAGTGTGTTGTTCCCTCTTACACCCTGGATGGATGTGACCTCTGGCTGAGAGCTATTCACCTTCTCCCTCTTCCAGCAGTGTGTCCTGCTCTGCCTGGCCTCTGTTCACTTTCCCTGTTGAAAATTGAGGAAGTAGATCTCAATAGGATCAACAGCAGTTTTTTTATTCATTATTGGGATGTGAGCATCATCCGCAAGGTCATGGCAGGGCATGTTGAGAGACCAGTGAAAATAAAGCATATAGTATCCTGGGCTTTATTAATAGGGGCATTGAGTACAAGAGTAAGGAGGTTATGTTGAATTTGTATAAGACACTAGTTAGGCTCCACCTGGAGACTGCTGCTAGTTCTGAGCACCATACCTGAGGAAAGATGTGAAGGTATTGGAGAGAGTACAGAGGAGATTCACAAGAATAATTCCAGGAATAAAGAACTGTAGCTATGAGGACAGATTGGAGAAGTTGGGGCTGTTTGCCATGGAGACAGGAAGACTGAGAGGAGACATGATAGAGGTATTTCAGATCCTGAGGGATATGGACAGGGTAAATAGTGAGAAACTGTTCCCACTCAAAAGAGCATCAAGAACTGGAGGGCTCAGTTTCAAAATAATTAGCAAAAGGAATGGAAGTGATGTGAGGAAACATTCTTTCACCCTGAGAGTGGTTGGAGTCTGGAACAAACTTCCTGAGAGGGTGATGGAGTCAGGTTCGATTGAGATATTCAAAAGAGAATTGGATTGCTATGAAAAGAGGAAATGTGCAAGGTTACAAGGATAAAGCAGGGGAGTGGGACTAGATAGAGAGCCAGTGCCATCTTGATGGGCCAAATGGCCTCCTCCTGCGCTGCAAAGAATCTGTGATAAACACAGCAATACAGTACACAATACCCAGGCTGATAATTGGCAGCAACACACTGGTGCACAGAAACAAACTGGAACACAGATATCGAGGATGCAGCCTGATCGTAAGACTTAACATCACGGTTATGCCCAGGTGTCAGGGAACAAGAGATGGTGGGGGTGGGGATGAGGATGGAACAGTGTAGAGTCGGTGAGTATTTATGGAGGGGACTGTGTGCAGTGGACAGGATATTTATGGAGGGAACTGTATACAGTGGATAGGGTATTTATTTGATTTATTATTGTGTCGTGTATTGGTATACAGTGAAAAGTATTGTTTCTTGCGCGCTATGCAGACAAAGCATACCATTCATAGAGAAGGAAAGGAGAGGGCGCAGAATGTAGTGTTACAGTCATAGCTAGGGTGTAGAGAAAGATCATTTTAATGTGAAATAGGTCCATTCAAAAGTCTGATGGCAGCAAGGAAGAAGCTGTTCTTGAATGGGTTGGTGCGTGATCTCGAGCTCTTGGATCTTTTTTGCGACGGAAGAAGGTGGAAGAGAGTATCTTCAGTGTGTGTGGGGTTTTTCATTATGCTGGCTGCTTTTCTGAGCCTGCGGGAAGTGTAGACATAGTCAAAGGATTGGAGGCCTAGTTTGTATGATGGACTGGGCTATGTTCACAACCTTTTGTAGTTTTCTATGGTGCATCTGTAAAAGTTGTGCAACTGTGAGAGTTGTAGTGGACGTGCCAAATTTCCTTAGCCTCCTGAGAAAGTAGAGGTGTTAGTGGGCTTTCTTAACTATAATATTGGCATGGAGGGACAAGTTGTTGGTGATCAGGTTGGGGTGGCATGGTAGCACAGTGGTTAGCACTGCTGCTTCACAGCGCCAAGGACCTGGGTTCGATTCCCGGCTTGGGTCACTGTCTCTGTGGAGTTTGCACATTCTCCTCGTGTCTGCGTGAGTTTCCTCCGGGTGCTCCAGTTTCCTCCCACAGTCCAAAGATGTATGGGTTAGGTTGATTGGCCATGCTAAAATTGCCATTTAGTGTCCTGAGATGCGTAGGTTAGAGGGATTAGTGGGTAAATATGTAGGGATATGGGGGTAGGGCCTAGGTGGGATTGTGGTCGGTGCAGACTCGATGGGCCAAATGGCCTCTTTCTGCACTGTAGGGATTCTATGATTCTATGATCTGGACACCGAGAAACTTGAAGCTCTCGACCATTTCCACTTCATCCCTGTTGATGTAGACAGGCGCATGTCCTCCACTACGCTTCCTGAAGTCGATGACTAGCTTCTTCATATTGCTGACACTGAGGAAGAGATTATTGTCGTCACACCATTTCACCAGATTCTCTGGGCCCTATTTTACCATTTTGATTCTAAGTGCTGGGCGGACTTGAAACTGGGAGTGTTTCAGATCCGACTTTTAGACCCTTTCTCAGGCACCCCCATACGCACTCTGCCTGCAACAATATCAGCGAGTCTGGATCACGCTGCCCAAACCTGTCCGCACCTGAAACTCTGCAGCTCCAATCGGCGCCTTCAACTGCGCATGCGCAGAACGCTGCTCCCCTGCCACATCCCTCCCAGACCCCCTGGCCCCACAGACATTGCCCCACCACCACAACTGATCCCCTTATCTTCCCACTCCTCCGCCACCCAGACTGCTCGCGGGCCCCTCCTCCCCCCTTCTCCGCCACTGATCACAGGCAGAGTGGCAACGGACCCATCTTCCCCCCCCACTGGTCACAGGTGGAGTGACAGTGCCCCCACCCCCTCCCCACTCCCCTCCCTCCAGCCACGGAGTTTGAAGATGAGTTTTGTAGGAATAATGGCATGGAAGGCTGATTTGTAGTCAATAAATTGGAGTCTGACATAGGTGTCTTTGTTATCCAGGTGTTCTAGGGTTGAGTGCAAGGCCAGGGAGATGGTGTCTGCTGTGGAGGGGACTGTGTACAGGGGATGGGGTATTTATGGAGGGTGTGTACAGTGGATGGGGTATTTATGGAGGGTGTGTACAGTGGATGGGGTATTTATGGAGGGTGTGTACAGTGGATGGGGTATTTATGGAGGGTGTGTACAGGGGATGGGGTATTTATGGAGGGTGTGTACAGTGGATGGGGTATTTATGGAGGGTGTGTACAGGGGCTGGGGTATTTATGGAGGGTGTGTACAGGGGATGGGGTATTTATGGAGGGTGTGTACAGGGGATGGGGTATTTATGGAGGGTGTGTACAGTGGATGGGGTATTTATGGAGGGTGTGTACAGTGGATGGGGTATTTATGGAGGGTGTGTACAGGGGATGGGGTATTTATGGAGGGTGTGTACAGGGGATGGGGTATTTATGGAGGGTGTGTACAGGGGATGGGGTATTTATGGAGGGTGTGTACAGTGGATGGGGTATTTATGGAGGGTGTGTACAGGGGATGGGGTATTTATGGAGGGTGTGTACAGGGGATGGGGTATTTATGGAGGGTGTGTACAGGGGATGGGGTATTTATGGAGGGTGTGTACAGGGGATGGGGTATTTATGGAGGGTGTGTACAGGGGATGGGGTATTTATGGAGGGTGTGTACAGGGGATGGGGTATTTATGGAGGGTGTGTACAGGGGATGGGGTATTTATGGAGGGTGTGTACAGGGGATGGGGTATTTATGGAGGGTGTGTACAGGGGATGGGGTATTTATGGAGGGTGTGTACAGGGGATGGGGTATTTATGGAGGGTGTGTACAGTGGATGGGGTATTTATGGAGGGTGTGTACAGGGGATGGGGTATTTATGGAGGGTGTGTACAGGGGATGGGGTATTCATGGAGGGTGTGTACAGGGGATGGGGTATTTACAGAGGGGACTGTGGACAGGGAATGGGATGTATGAGGAGTGGTGTGTATGTTGAAATTGTGATAACGTGTGTGTGAGCGACTGGATGAATGGGGATGACTGGAGGATATTCAGTGTGAAATTGTTCCCCTCTTACCGTGAGCTTTGTGCACATTTCTTTCAGCACCAGCGGGTCAGACAGCTCTGAGTCAGACGGACCCCCAGCACATTTAATGAAACTCACAGAGAAGGTGAGTGAGGACAGAGATTATGTTCATTTTTCAAATGTGGTCATGAGACTGGGACCTCAGTGGCAAGTCCACTGTTTGTTACCCATAACTGAGTGCTTGCTAAGTTACTACAGGGTCGACCACATTGCTGTGGGTCTGCTGCCAGAGGCAGGCCCGAGCAGGTAAGGACGGTGGATTTCCTTCCCACAGGATGTTTTCAAATGTGATGAGTTTTCACAACAATCGATGATAGTTTCATAGTCACCGTTACTGAGAAACAAGCTTCCAATTCCAGGTTTATGAATTGAATTTAAACTCCACGAGCTGCCATTTTGGGATTTGAACCCGTGTTGCTCTCATTTACCAGTCCAGTGATATTACTTCCATCTCCCTCTGCCACATTGCTTGGGGTGATAGTTACAAGCATCTTTGTACTTGAAAGGATTGGTTTTGCATTTATATTCTGAATTTTCACTGTTATTTTGGGGTCAGTTCTATTGTTTCAGAACACACTGCCTTCTTTCAGTTCAGATTATGAATGGTCCAAGGGCTCCTTCAGGTGGTTAGCAGCAGTTGGGTTTCACCAGGTAAAGCCAGGTTGCTTTATGTCACCTCTGGGGATCGAGCAGATCCAGTCCTCTCCACCCACAGGATACTGAGCAAAACTGTTCAAGCTGTGCAAATGTTCCTCACTGCAGGATTGGGGGCTGCTTTTCACTTCTTAAAGCCCCAGACACTTTTACAAATCTGGTTTCTGGGACGTCAGTGGATTTTAAGCCCCAGTAGGGTGTCTGGACTCACTTCCTGTACTGGATTGGCTCTCCACACTGTTAGATCTGTTGAAGTTTAACATAGAAACATAGAAGATAGGAGCAGGAGGAGGCCATTTGGCCCTTCGAGCCTGCTCTGCCAATCATTACGATCATGGCTGATCAGCCAACTCAATAGCCTAATCCTGCTTTTTCCCCATAACCTTTGATCCTATTCGCCCCAAGCGCTATATCTAGCCGCCCCTTGAAAACATTCCATGTTTTGGCATCAACTACTTCCTGTGGTAATTAATTCCACAGGCTCACCACTCTTTGGGTGGAGAAATGTCTTCTCATCTCCGTCCTAAATGGTCTACCCTGTCTCCTCAAACTGTGACTCCTGGTGCTGGACACCCCCACCATCGGGAATATCCTCCCTGCATCTTCCCTGTCTAGTCCTGTTAGAATTTTATACGTCTCTATGAGATCCGCCTCCCCCCCACCCCCATTCATCTGAACTCCAGCGAAAACAATCCTAACCTCGTCAATCTCTCCTCATACATCAGTCCCGCCATCCCTGGAATCAGCCTGGTAAACCTTCGCTGCACTCCCTCAAGAGCAAGAACATCCTTCCTCAGAAAAGGAGACCAAAACTGCACACAATACTCTGGGTGTGGCCTCATCAAGGTCCTGTATAATTGCAACAGCACATTCCTGCTCCTATACTCTAAACCTCTCGCAAATGAAGGCCAACATACCATTTGAATCATAGAAACCCTACAGTACAGAACTAGGCCATTCGGCCCATCGAGTCTGCACCGACCACAATCCCACCCAGGCCCTACCCCCATATCCCTACATATTTAACCCGCTAATCCCTCGAATCTACGCATCCCAGGACACTAAGGGGCAATTTTAGCATGGCCAATCGACCTAACCCGCACATCTTTGGACTGTGGGAGGAAACCGGAGCACCCGGAGGAAATCCACGCAGACACGAGGAGAATGTGCAAATTCCACACAGACAGTGACCCAAGCCGGGAATCGAACCCAGGTCCCTGGAGCTGTGAAGCAGCAGTGCTAACCACTGTGCTACCGTGCCGCCCATTGCAAGAGGTTCCTTTGATTTGATAGTGGATCATTCCATATGGTTTTCCCTGAAACACACCTTGTAATCTCTGTTTCAGGGTATTGTCCATTCCCTCTCTCTCTTTCCCCTAACCTGTCCCATATCTTCTGGAACAATACTGCCCTCTTATGGCTGTTCAGCTCCTGCTCTATTGCCCCACGACTCTCAACTAAGTGGGACATCCTTTACAACAATCTGAAGTCCCTATCTGCTTCAAGAAGATGACTATCATCCCGGTACCTAAGAAAAGCCAGGCAGCATGCCTTAATGATTATCGGCCGGTGGCTCTGACATCCATCATTATGAAGTGCTTCGAAAGATTAGTCATGGCACGAATCAATTCCAGCCTCCCGGACTACCTGGATCCACTACAGTTTGCCTACCGCCGCAACAGGTACACAGCAGATGCCATTTCCCTGCCCTGAACTCAACCCTGGATAACAAGGACACCTCTGTCAGACTCCTATTTATTGACTACAGCTCAGCCTACAACACTATTATTCCCACGAAATTCATCTCCAAACTCCATGGCCTAGACCTCTGCGACTGGATCCTGAACTTCCTAACTCTCAGACCACAATCAGTAAGGATAGGCAACAACACCTCCTCCACGATCATCCTCAACACCGGTGCACCACAAGGCTGTGTCCCCAGCCCCCTACTATACTCCTTGTACATCTATGACTGTGCGGCCAAATTCCCCTCCAACTCAATTTTAAAGTTTGCTGATGACACCACCATTGTGTCGGATCTCAAGCAATGACGAGATAGAGTACAGGAATGAGATAGAGAATCTGGTTAACTGGTGTGGCAACAATAATGTCTCCCTCAATGTCAACAAAACGAAGGAGATTGTCATCGACTTCAGGAAGCATAAAGGAGAACATGCCCCTGTCTATCAATGGGGACGAAGTAGAAAGGGTCGAGAATTTCAAGTTTTTAGGTGTCCAGATCACCAACAACCTGTCCTGGTCCCCCCATGCCAACACTATAGTTAAGAAAGCCCACCAACACCTCTACTTTCTCAGAAGACTAAGGATATTTGGCATGTCAGCTCGACTCTACGACCAACTTTTACAGATGCACCATAGAAAGCATTCTTTCTGGTTGTATCACAGCTTGGTATGGCTCCTGCTCTGCCCAAGACCACAAGGAACTACAAAAGGTGGTGAATGTAGCCCAATCCATCATGCAAACCAGCCTCCCATCCATTCACTCTGTCTTACACTTCCCACTGCATCGGCAAAGCAGCCAGCATAATTAAGGACCCCACGCACCCCGGACATTCTCTCTTCCACCTTCTTCCTTCAGGAAAAAGATACAAAAGTCTGAGGTCACGTACCAACCCATTCAAGAATAGCTTCTTCCCTGCTACTGTCAGACTTTTGAATGGACTTACCTTGCATTAAGTTGATCTTTCTCTACACCCTAGCTATGACGGTAACATTATATTCTGCACTCTCTCGGTTCCCTCTTTATGAACGGTATGTTTTATCTGTATAGCACGCAAGAAACAATACTTATCACTGTATGTTAATACATGTAACAATAATAAATCAAAATCAAACATGTCCCTCACTCTCTCTTTACCTGCTTGGGACTCTCCCTGGACCCCTTTTAACAAGGCAACCCGAATTGAGGGTCACGTCCTTCATCTTTTTTTTAAACTCCACTGGCTCTACTCTTTTGGCTCTATTAGTCTGGCCTTGGCCTGTTTAACCACCTCAGGTTCACGCCTAACACTGCTGGCCTTGTCCCAGCTTTCCTGAGCCACTTTAACCCTTGCTGGTTCGATCGCCTCCTGCCGGGCCTTCGAACCCACCTTTGTCTTCGCATCCCTACAGAACTCTGCAGGCTTTCTCCAGTCTATCCTTGCCTTTCTAGGGTTATTTGCCGCCAGTCTGTCCTTGCCTTTTTGGGGGTATTTACTTCCAGTGATCTTGCCTTTTCAGAGGTATTTACTTCCAGTCTGTCCTTGCCGTTAGTGTCCAAAGATGTGTAGGTTAGGTGGATTAGCCATAGTAAATGCATGAAGTTATGGGGATAGGGTGGAAGAGTTGACCTGGGTGGGATGGTCCTTCGGCAAGACAGTGTAGACTTAGAATCATAGAATCATAGAAACCCTACAGTGCAGAAGGAGGCCATTCGGCCCATCGAGTCTGCACCGACCACAATCCCACCCAGGCCCTACCCCCACATATTTTACCCGCTAATCCCTCTAACCTACACATCCCAAGACTCTAAGGGGCAATTTTTTAACCTGGCCAATCAACCTAACCCGCACATTTTGGACTGTGGGAGGAAACCGGAGCACCCGGAGGAAACCCACGCAGACACGAGGAGAATGTGCAAACTCCACACAGACAGTGACCCGAGCCGGGAATCGAACCCGGGACCCTGGAGCTGTGAAGCAGCAGTGCTAACCACTGTGCTACCGTGCTGCCCCCTTGATGGGCTGAATGGCCTCTTTCTGCACTGTAGGCACTCTATGGTTCTCTGAGTATTGTGCTGTCCTCTAGACAGTGATCAGGAACTTACAATGTAGCCTTTAGGTGAACAGGCCCCTCTGGAGAAAGTCAAGCCTGGTGCCCCCAGCACATTGTGAGAGCAAGATTGGTTCGGGGCTATAAATCGTATGCACCCCCCCCCCCCCACCCCTTCCCCAACCCCAGGCCCCAAGATACCCACCAACTGGATCCCACGTTCACCACTTCACCTTGACTCTGCTTCTGTCGCTTAGGCACATCTGAAGAAGAAGAGGCTGAGAACGAGAAAGGAAAGGAACAGACTGCACCAACATCAGCTCCTCAATATCCCATCACTGTCAGCTCAGATCAAGCATCAGACGGTGAGTGAGCAACACCAACAGCATAGGCAATACAGTCACCCAACATAGCAATAGAGATGGTGACAAAACCTGTTGGGGAGTGAGGGATGGGATGGGACAATGGAGAGTGTGTGACATTATGGAGTGACATTACAGGATCTGACTCCCACAGCTATCCGGACGACAGTTCTTCACACCCCATATCATGTAAGGACTCCATCCCTTTCTCTCAGCTCCTTTGCCTCAGTCGCATTTGTTCCGATGATGCCACTTTCCAAAGTGGTGTTTCTAATATGTGCTCCTTGTTCCTCAACTGTGGATTCTCATCTACAGTTGTCAACAGGGTCCTCAACAGCGTGCAGTCTATTTCCCACGCCATGACCCTCACCCCCTCCCTCCCAGACAAGAATAGAGTCCCCCTTGTTCTCATATTTCACCCGCCAGCCTCCACATGCAAAGCATAATCCTCCGCCATTTTCGCCAACTCCAGTGTGATGCCACCACCAAACACATCTTCCCTTCACTCCCTTTGTCAGCATTCCACAGAGATCATTCCCTCCGGGATAACCTAGTCCACTCCTCCACTATACCCAACACCTCTCTCATCATTCGTGGCACCTTCCCATGCAATCGCAGAAGGTGTAACACCTGTCCCTTTACCTCTTCCATGCTCACCGTCCAAGGTCCAAAACATTCATTCCTGGTTAAGCAGCGTTTCACTTGCACCTCTTTCAACTTGGTCTATTGCATTCGCTGCTCACAATGTGGTCTCCTCTATATCGGAGAGACCAAGCGTAGACTGGGTGACCGCTTTGCTGAGCACCTTCGGTCTGTGCGCAATCAGAACCCTGACCTTCCGGTTGCTTGCTATTTTAACACACGATCCTGCTCCCATACCCACATGTCTGTCCTTGGCCTGCTGCAATGTTCCAGTGAAGCTCAACGCAAACTGAAGGAACAGCATCACATCTTCCGGCCTTCTGGCCTCAACATCAAATTCAAAAACCTCAGATGATTTGCTCTACCCCACTTCAACCCCTTTGTTTTCATTCTATTTTATTTAATTTTTTACTGTTCTCTACCTTTTATTTCTTTATTGTCTTTCTTCATTTTTCTTTCCTCCCCCCCACTCTTTCCCTCCACTTCATCCCGCTTCCCTTACCTTTTCTCCCCCCATTTCCCCTTTTCTACGCTCTACCTCTGTCCCATTCCCCACCCCCCCTCCCGCCCCCAACATCTTCATCTGTCACAGCTTACAGCTTCTCTGCTGTTTGGCCATTCACACCCTTTATTCTCTCTGTGGACAGCTACTAGCAGTCTTTTCCCCTGGTTTCTATGGCTATGACTCATCTTTTATTCCCTCCGCCTGCAGTATAAATATCTCCCACTTTCTATGTCTTTTAGCTTTGACAAAGGGTCATCTGGACTTGAAACGTCAGCTCTTTTCTCTCCTTACAGATGCTGCCAGACCTGTTGGGATTTTCCAGCGTTTTCTCTTTTGGTTTCAGATTCCAGCATTCACAGTAATTTGCTTTTATTAAAGAGTAGGGCCCATTAGGGTCCAAAGGGGTATTTTCTGGGTGGAGCCAGAGGACATTGATAGAGTGTCGAATGAATACTTCACATCCATCTTCACCCAAGATAATGAGGATGAAGGTATGGAGTTTAGGGAGAGAGACTGTGAGGTTCTTGAGAAATTGACATAGGGAAGGACAAGGTATTGGAGGTATTGGCAGACTTATGAGTGGACAAATCTCCAGGTCCAGATGATTTGTGTCCCAGGCTGCTGTGGGAGGTAAGAGAGGAGATTGCAGGGGCTCTGACCCAAAGTTTTAATTCTCTCTGGACACGAGGGAGGTCATGATGTGGAGATGCCGGCATTGGACTTGGGCAAACACAGTAAGAAGTCTCACAACACCAGGTTAAAGTCCAACGGGTTTATTTGGTAGCACAAGCCACTAGCTTTTGGAGCGTTGCTCCTTCAACAGGTAAGTGGGAGTTCTGTTCACAAACAGGGCATATAAAGACACAAACTCAATTTACAAAATAATGGTTGGAATGCGAGTCTTTACAGGTAATCAAGTCTTAAAGGTACAGACAATGTGAGTGGAGAGAGGGTTAAGCACAGGTTAAAGAGGTGTGCATTGTCTCCAGCCAGGACAGTTAGTGAGATTTTGCAAGCCCAGGCAAGTCGTGGGGGTTACAGATAGTGCGACATGAACCCAAGATCCCAGTTGAGGCCGTCCTCATGTGTGCGGAACTTGGCTATCAGTCTCTGCTCAGCGACTCTGCATTGTCGTGTGTCGTGAAGGTCGCCTTGGAGAACGCATACCCGAAGATCAGAGGCTGAATGCCCATGACTGCTGAAATGTTCCCCAACAGGAAGAGAACACTCTTGCCTGGTGATTGTCGAGCGGTGTACATTCATCCGTTGTCGTAGCGTCTGCATGGTCTCCCCAATGTACCATGCCTCAGGACATCCTTTCCTGCAGCATATCAGGTAGACAACGTTGGCCGAGTTGCAAGAGTATGTACCGTGTACCTGGTGGATTGTGTTCTCACGTGAGATGATGGCATCCGTGTCGATGATCCGGCACGTCTTGCAGAGGTTGCTGTGGCAGGGTTGTGTGGTGCCGTGGTCACTGTTCTCCTGAATGCTGGGTAGTTTGCTGCGGACAATGGTTTGTTTGAGGTTGTGCGGTTGTTTGAAGGCAAGAGGCTGTGGCGCGTTGGAACTGTCGATCAATGAGTTGAGCGCCATATCCTGTTCTTATGAGGGCATCTTTCAGAGTCTGGAGGTGTCTGTTGCGATCCTCCTCATCCGAGCAGATCCTATGTATACGGAGGGCTTGTCGGTAGGGGATGGCTTCTTTACATGTTCAGGTGGAAGCTGGAGAAGTGGAGCATCATGAGGTTATACGTTGGCTTGCGGTACAGTGAATTGCTGAGGTGACCGTCCTTGGTGGAGATGCGTGTGTCCAAGAATGCAACCGATTCCGGAGAGCAGTCCATGGTGAGTCTGATGGTAGGATGGAACTTGTTGATGTCATCATATAGTTGTTTCAGTGATTGTTCACCATGAGTCCAAAGGAAGAAAATGTCATCGATGTATCTAGTGTATAGCATCGGTTGAAGGTCCTGTATGGTGAAGAGGTCTTGTTCGAACCTGTGCATGAAGATGTTGGCATATTGAGGTGTGAATTTGGTCCCCATGGCTATTCCGTGTGTCTGGATGAAGAACTGGTTGTTGAAGGTGAAGACATTGTGGTCCAGGATGAAGCGGATGAGTTGTAAAATTGCATCTGGAGCTTGGCAGTTGTCAGCGTTGAGTACTGAGGCAGTTGCAGCAATGCCATCGTCGTGGGGGATGCTGGTGTAGAGTGCCGAGACATCCATTGTGACGAGGAGTGCTCCTGGTTCAACTGCTCCATGTGTGCTGAGTTTCTGTAGGAAGTCCGGAGGAGTCCAATTCGACTCTTTCCGACTCTAAGAAGCCACTGCCCTCGACTTGACATGTATGCCCAAGCCGTCAGGAGGTGCGTCAACACCAACTTCATCAGCCGCACGCACAAGACAGCCCCGAACATCACCCAAGCACAACGCAATGCCATCCGCGCTCTCAAGACCAACCGCAACATTGTCATCAAACCAGCAGACAAAGGAGGGGCCATCGTCATACTGAACAGAACGGATTACTGCAAAGAAGTGTACCGACAACTGAACAATGAGGAACACTACAGACAGTTACCCGCAGATCCGACCAAAGAACACACCCGTCAACTCAACAGACTGACCAAGACCTTTGATCCGGACCTTCAGAGCACCCTCCGTGCTCTCATCCCGCATACTTCCCGCGTTGGAGATCTCTACTGCCTCCCAAAGATACACAAGGCAAACACACCCGGCCGTCCCATCGTATCGGGCAATGGGACCCAGTGCGAGAACCTCTCCGGCTACGTCAAGGGCATCCTGAAACCCGTTGTATAAAGAACCCCCAGCTTTTGTCACGACACGACGGACGTCCTACAGAAACTCAGCACACATGGAGCAGTTGAACCAGGAGCACTCCTCGTCACAATGGATGTCTCGGCACTCTACACCAGCATCCCCCACGACGATGGCATTGCTGCAACGGCCTCAGTACTCAACGCCGACAACTGCCAGTTTCCAGATGCAATTTTACATCTCATCCGCTTCATCCTGGACCACATCCTGGACCACAATGTCTTCACCTTCAACAACCAGTTCTTCATCCAGACACACGGAACAGCCATGGGGACTAAATTCACACCTCAATATGCCAACATCTTCATGCACAGGTTCGAACAAGACCTCTTCACCGCACAGGACTTTCAACCGAAGCTATACACTAGATACATCGATGACATTTTCTTCCTTTGGACTCATGGTGAACAATCATTGAAACAGCTACATGATGACATCAACAAGTTCCATCCCACCATCAGACTCACCATGGACTACTCTCCAGAATCGGTTGCATTCTTGGACACACGCATCACCATCAAGGACGGTCACCTCAGCACCTCACTGTCCTGCAAGCCCACGGATAACCTCACGATGCTCCACTTCTCCAGCTTCCACCCTAAACACGTTAAAGAAGCCATCCCCTACGGACAAGCCCTCCGTATACACAGGATCTGCTCGGATGAGGAGGATCGCAACAGACACCTCCAGACGCTGAAAGATGCCCTCATAAGAACAGGATATGGCGCTCGACTCATTGATCGACTGTTCCGACGCGCCACAGCGAAAAATCGCACCAACCTCCTCAGAAGACAAACACGGGACACGGCGGACAGAGTACCCTTCGTCGTCCAGTACTTCTCCGGAACAGAGAAGTTACGACATCTTCTCCGGAGCCTTCAACATGTCATTGATGAAGATGAACATCTCGCCAAGGCCATCCCCACACCCCCACTTCTTGCCTTCAAACAACCGCATAACCTCAAACAAACCATTGTCCGCAGCAAACTACCCAGCCTTCAGGAGAACAGTGACCATGACACCACACAACCCTGCCACAGCAACCTCTGCAAGACGTGCCAGATCATCGACACGGATGCCATCATCTCACGTGAGAACACCATCCACCAGGTACACGGTACATACACTTGCAACTCGGCCAACGTTGTCTACCTGATACGCTGCAGGAAAGGATGTCCTGAGGCATGGTACATTGGGGAGACCATGCAGACGTTACGACAACAGATGAATGAACACCGCTCGACAATCACCAGGCAAGAGTGTTCTCTTCCTGTTGGGGAACACTTCAACGGTCACGGGCATACGGCCTCTGATCTTCGGGTACGCGTTCTCCAAGGCAGCCTTCACGACACACGACAACGCAGAGTTACTGAGCAGAGACTGATAGCCAAGTTCCGCACACATGAGGACGGCCTCAACCGGGATCTTGGGTTCATGTCGCACTATCTGTAACCCCCACTACTTGCCTGGGCTTGCAAAATCTCACTAACTATCCTGGCTGGAGACAATACACATCTCTTTAACCTGTGCTTAACCCTCTCTCCACTCACATTGTCTGTACCTTTAAGACTTGATTACCTGTAAAGACTCTCATTCCAACCATTATTTTGTAAATTGAGTTTGTGTCTTTCTATGCCCTGTTTGTGAACAGAACTCCCACTTACCTGATGAAGGAGCAGCGCTCCGAAAGCTAGTGGCTTGTGCTACCAAATAAACCTGTTGGACGTTAACCTGGTGTTGTGAGACTTATTACTATGAGGAAGGTGCCAGAGGACTAGAGAACAGCTAATGAGCTTCTGCTATTTAAGAAGGGTTGTAGAGATAAGTCAGGGAACTACAGACCAGCGAGTCTCACACCAGTTGTACGGAAACTATTGGAGAAAATTCTGAAGGAGAGAATCTATCTAGACTTGGAGAGGCAAGGCTTGATCAGGGATAGTCAGCATGGCTTCGTCAGAGGAAGGCTATGTCTAACAAATTTGATAGAATTTTTTGAGGAGGTGACCAGGTGTGTAGATGAGGGTAGTGCAGTATATGTAGTTTATATGGATTTCAGCAAAGCCTTTAACAAGATTCCACATGGGAGACTTCTAAAGAAGGCAAATACACATGGGATACAGAGTAATTTGATAAAGTGGATTCAAAATTGGCTCAGTTATAGAAGACATAGGGTGATGATAGAAGGCTGTGTTAGTGACTGGAAGCCAGTGTCCAGTGGCGTACCACAGGGATCAATATTGGGTATCCTTGTAGTCATCATTTAGAGAAATTACATTGATGACTATGTGGGTGGTAAGATTAGTAAGTTTGTGGATACACAAAGATTGGACGGGTGGTTAACAGTGAAGTGGAGTGTCTTGGACTACAGGAAAATGTAGACAGGATGTTCAAATAGGTAATATAAGTGGCAGATGGAATTTAACCTTGAAAAGTGTGAAGTGATCCACTTTGGAAGGAGTCATTTGATAAGGAAATATTCAATGAATGGCATGACATTAGGAAGTTCTATGGAACAAAGGGACCATGGTGTGTTTGTCCATAGATCTCTGAAGGCAGAAGGATCTGTTAGCAAAGTGATTTAAAAAAACAGATGGAACACTTGCCTTTATCAATCGAGACGTAGATTAGAAAAGCAAGGGGTCTTGTTGGAGTTGTATGGAACTTTGGTGAGGCCACGGCTGGAGTATTTGTGTGCAGTTCTAGTTGCCACATTATTGGAAGGATGTGATTCCACTGGAGAGGGTGCAGAGAAGATTCACCAGGATGTTGTCTGGGTTTTTAACATTTCAGATATTAATGGCGTTTAGATAGATTTGTGTTGTTTTCATTGGAGCAGAGAAGGCTGCGGGGAGACCTGATTGAGGTGTAGAAGATTGAGAGGCATGGATGGCGTGGATAGGGAACAGCTGTTCCCCTTAGTTGAAGGGTCAGTCACAAGGGGACATAGGTTCAAGGTGAGGGGCAGGAGGTTTAGGGGGGATTATGAGGAAAATCTTTTTTACCCAGAGGGTGGTGATTGTCTGGAATGCGCTGCCTGGGAGGGTGGTAGAGGCAGGTTGCCTCCCATCCTTTAAAAAGTACCTGGATGAGCACCTGGCACGTTAAAACATTCAAGGCTATGAGCCCAGTGCTGGTAAATGGGATTAAGTAGGAGTTCAGGTGTTTCTCACATGTTGGTGCAGACTCGATGGGCTGAATGGCCACGTCTGCAGGGTGTGATTCTGTGGATTCTGTGATTATGGAGTAAGTGACGTTATGGGGAGACTGTGGGGCCCTATTTTACCATTTTGATTCTAAATGCTGGGCGGACTTGAAACTGGGAGTGTTTCAGATCCAACTTTTAGACCCATTCTCAAGCGCCCCCATACGCACTCTGCCTGCAAAATTATCAGCAATTCCAAATCATGTTGCACAAGCCTGTGGGTGGGGCTAACACGCCCGAAATCCTGCATCTTCGATCGACGCCTCCAACTGCCCATGCGCAGAAAAGAAAATGATAGAATGCAGCTCCCCTACCACATCGCGCCCGGGCCGGATAATGCCTCCCCCGGCCCCCACAGACATTGCCCCACTCCCACAACATTACTGACCCCCTTATCCCCCACCCAGACTGATTGGGGCCCCTCTCCCTTCCCCCCCCACCAATCTCGGGCAGAGTGGCAGTGGACTTCCCCCCTCCCCCCCACTGATCACAGGCAGAGTGGCGGCAGACCCCTCCCCCTTTCCCCCTCACTGATCACAGGCAGAGTGGCGGCAGACCCTGCTCCACCTGCCCCCCCCCCCCCAACCCCCCAACCCCCGCCCACCAATCTCAAGCAGAGAGCCGTCGAACGCTCCGCACTTATCTCCTCACTACCTGTAGCACCCGAATCGGACTTCCATAGAGCATGTCTGTTTTGCACCGAATCTGGATGGGCAAATGTGCTGGTAACAGTTGGGCGTGCAGCCCATTAAGTCAATTTAAATACATGCAAATGCATTTAAATGACCATCACGCCTGTTTCGGGCGTGGTCCCGACCGTAGCCATTTTCCGGCCTTGGTAAAAGGGGAACCGACACGGACGTAGGCGTGGATCGTGCTATTCGCCTCACGCCTGACTTTACCAACTTTTCGCAACTGAAAACGGGCACAATGTGATTTTAAAATCGAGCCCTGTGTCTCTCTCTTTGTGTGTGTGTCCGTGTGCGTGTGTGTGTCCATGTGCGTGTGTGTGTCCGTGTGCGTGTGTGTGTCCGTGTGCGTGTGTGTGTCCGTGTGCATGTGTGTGTCCGTGTGCATGTGTCTGTCCGTGTCCGTGTGTGTCCCTTCTTTCATTCTCCCTCTCTGCTGCACAGGCTCTGGGTGAGAAAGGGACCGAACGAGGCAAAGTCCAAGGAAACTCCAACACATCTGGCCAGACACAGAAGCTGGGAAAGGTACAAGGAGTGTCTGCAGTGAGTGCACAGCCGTCTGGCGATAGTCGCCGGCCTCTGAAATTAATCCTGATGTGAGGTCTGATCTCTGCCTTCTGACCCTACCCCCATCTCCCCCTCGTACCCACAAGACAAGGGGCAGCACAGCAGTAGTATCTGTACACATGATAGAGCTATAATTCCAGTCCCCAACCCAGGGGGGTCCTGGCCACCAGAAGAGGTCAAGGTTTACAGGGGCCCTGAATACAGTGGGGCTGTGACACAGCACTCAGGCTGCTGCTTCTGCTGCTGCTGAAAGAGGAGAAAAAGGATAGACAAAAATGCGACAGAAAATATAAATTCAAGTGCGATAACCCAATCATTTCAATGGATAAATGTGGGAGTGAAGAAGCCCGGGAGTTTAGGGTTCTGGAAACGGATGGGGGAGACTGGGAGCTCGGAGGGACTGGGAGAAACTGGGAGTGGGGTGAGACTGGGAGAGACTAGGGGAGACTGGGAACTCAGAGAGACTAGGGGAGACTAGGAGCGGAGAGAGACCGGGAGCTGGGGGAGACTGGGAGCTGGAGGAGACTGCGAGCAGGGTGGGGGAGAGACTAGGAGCAAGGGGGGAAGACAGGGAGCTGGGGGAGACAGGGACGTGGGGGAAACAGGGAAGTGGGGTATACTGGGAGAGGGGGGAGACGGGGAGCATGGGGAGATGAGGCGCATGAGGATACTGAGAGCGGGGGCAGACTGTGAGCAGCAGGATACTGGAAATGAGATAGACTGGGAGCCGGGGGGGGAGGGGAGACTGGGAGTGGGGTGATATTGGGGATCGGGGGTTACTGGGAGCAAGGGGAGATTGGGAGTGGTGGGGCGGGGGGGAGGAGAATGGGGAGACAATGAGCCTGGGGAGGCTGGGGGAGACTGGGAGCAGGGGGATACTGAGAACAAGGGGAGAATGGGAGCTCGGAGAGACTGGGAACAGGGGGAGACTGGAAGATTGGGAGCACGGAGAGACTGGGGGAGATCGGGAGCAGGGGTATACTGGGATCGAGGGGAGACTAGGAGCTCGGAGAGACTAGGGAGATGAGGGGGGGAGAGACTGGGGAGCGGGGATGTGACTGGAGGAGAGGGGAGCTCAGAGGGACGGGGGGGAGACTGGAGCGCGGGGGGGGGGAGACTGGGAGCTGGGAGCATGAGAGTTTGTGCAGCCAATGACTCAGGACGAAATGATGATGTAAGGGATAGGGGTGCTCCTTGTAGTCTGCGAGCAATGTGATATCTAATTGGCTTCCTGCTTTGCTAACACACCAACCCTGTCCACACATTGATTTTTTTTGGATCCAGCTACAGCAAACACACAGGGAGCAGATTGCAACAGCTCGGCCCTGGATAGCACAGCCCATCAGTGCACTCTCCGTCATCTGTGGCCTTGACACCAAGAAAAAGGTGAACATTTCCAACCTGCTGCTGCCTGTTAGAGGACAATAATCTCTTTCCCATTCCATTCTGAGAACATTCCAGTAAATGGATCGAGTGGGTTACAGAAAGACCCCCAGTGAATGGGTCAGTACTGAGGGAGTGCTGCACTGTCAGAGGGTCAGTACTGAGGGAGTGCTGCACTGTCAGAGGGTCAGTACTGAGGGAATGCTTCACCTAAGTCCATCTGGACCTGGAGACTTGTCAGCCCACATCTCCATCAGTTTGCTCAGTCCCACTTCCTCAGTATTGTAATTTCATCAAATTCCTCTCTTCCTCCATCTTATGATTTACAGCTATTATGTTTTTTGTATTCTCCATGGTGAAGTTAGAGGCAAAATATTTGTTTATTTTATCTTCCATTTCCTTATTATCTAGTATTAACTCCTGATTCTCACTGCTCTCGAGGGCCAACATTCATTTTATTTACTCTTTTTCTTTTTAAGTACCTCTAGAAACCTTTGCTATCCATTTTCACATTTATAGTCAACTTCCTCTCATACTCTAATTGCTTTCACTTGATTAACCTTTTAGTCATTCTCTGCTGTGCCTTAATATTCTGATCAATCTTCTGAACTGCAACTCATCTTTGCACAGTTAAATGCTGTTTCCTTAAATTTGATGCTTTCCTTCACTTAGTGTCATAGAGGTTTACAGCATGGAAACAGGCCCTTCGGCCCAACTTGTCCATGCTGCCTTTTTTTTACCACTAAGCTAATCCCAATTGCTCATGTTTGGCCCATATCCCTCTATACCCATCTTACCCATGTAACTTTCTAAATGCTTTTTAAAAGACAAAATTGTACCTGTCCCCTACTACTGCCTCTGGCAGCTTGTTCCAGACACTCAGCAGCCTTTTGTGAAAAAAATGCCCCTCTGGACCCTTTTGTATCTCTCCCCTCTCACCTTAAACCTATGCCCTCTAGTTTTAGACTCCCCTACCTTTGGGAAACGATGTTGACTATCTAGCTGATCTATGCCCCTCATTATTTTATAGATCTCTATAAGATCACCCCTACGCTCCAGGGGGAAAAATGGTCCCAGTCTATCAGCTTCTCCTTATAACTCAAACCATCAAGTCCCGGTAGCATCCTAGTAAATCTTTTCTGCATTCTTTCTAGTTTAATGATATCCTTTCTATAATAGAGTGACCAGAACTGTACACAATATTCCAAGTGTGGCCTTACTAATGTTTTGTACAACTTCGACAAGACGTCCCAACTCCTGTATTCAATGTTCTGACCAATGAAACCAAGCATGCTGAATGCCTTCTTCACCACTCTATCCACTTGTGACACCACTTTCAAGGAGCTATGAACCTGCAGCCCTAGATCTCTTTGTTCTATATCTCTCCCCAACTCACTACCATTAACTGAGCAAGTCCTGCCCTGGTTCGATCTACCAAAATGCATCACCTTGCATTTATCTAAATAACTTCTTTACTTAACCATAAATTATGGGTCCTGCCTTTAGAAATGTTCTTGATTGCTGGAATATATTTACTCTGAGTATTCTTAAATATCTCCTTAAATGTTTGCCTCTGTTCCTTCATTGATATATTCTTTAACCTAGTATCCCCGTCCACTTCAGCTAACTCAGATTTCATGCCCACATAGTTGCCCTTATTTAAGTTTAAAATATTTGTCTCAGACCCACTCTTCTTTTCCAAACTGAATGTAAAATTCAATCAAGGTAGGACAAAGTATACAAGAAGACATTTGGTGCTTGTGATAAAGAGACAGCAATAATCTTGCGTGACTTTAACCTACATATAAACTGGGAATAGCAGAGTGGCAGTCGTAGCCTGGATGAAGCTTTTTTAGAATGTTTTTGAGATAGTTTCTTAGAACAGCAAGTTCTGGAATCAAACAGAGAGCAGGTTATATTAGAATTGGAATTGTGTAATGTGACGTGATTAATTAATGACCTCAGAGTAAAGACACTCCTCGGTATCAGCAACCACAATACACCAAGCCGAATATAACCTGCTCTGTGGTTGGTTGTTCCTTTATCACAGGCAGACAATATATCTTCTTGTATACTTTGTCCTACATTATGTTTACTGTTAGGTGGTGTGTAGACCATTCCAACTCAATACTTCTTTCCCCTACTATTCCTCATTCCCACCCAAATTGATTCTACATCCTGATCTCTTGAACCAAGGTCATCTCTAACTATTGCGCCAATGCCATCCTTGATTAACAGTGCTACCTCTCCACCTTTACCTAGCTTCCTGTTCTTCTTGAATGTCACATAGCCCTCAAAATTCAGGCACCATCCTTAACCACATCTCTGGAATGGTTATCCAATCGTAATTATTTACTTCACTGTGTGCTATCAAATCATTTTAGTTGTCTTTAATTTGTTATCTTTCTAACATTTCGTCTTGGCCATTGTATTTTTGGGTTTTGTCTCTCCGTCCCTTCATCTATTTGATGACTCTCATTTCCCATATTATTATTTTGGTCTCCCGTCTTGACTCGACCCCTTGATTTGCTACATCTACCCAAGCTTGATCCCTCACACCACCGCTCCCCCCCCTCCCCACCTCCCCCCCTCCCCCTCCCCCACCTTTGTTTAGTTTGAAGCCCTCTTTTCCTCCTTAGTTATGCAAATTGCAATCACACTCATCCCAGCATGACTCAAGTGTAGACCATTGCAGTGTTAAAGCCTGCACTTTCCCCAGTATTGATCCCTATGCCCCACTTCTCCCACACCAGTCTTTGAGCCATGCATTCATCTCTCTAATCTTATTTGCCCAATGCCGATTTGCACATGGCTCAGGAAATAATCCAGAGGTTATAACCTTTGAGGTTCTGCTTAATTTGGTGCCCAGCGTCTCATATGATTTTGCAGAACCTCTTTCCTTATCCTACCTGTGTACCTACTTGGACCACAACAACTGGATCCTCCCCCTCCTCCTGTAAGTTTCTCTTCAGGCTGGAGAAAACTCTGATACCAAGCAGACAACAGAGCCTTCTGGACTCTCACTCTTTGCTGTAGAGAAGTGCCTACCCCCTCACAAGACTGTTCCCCATTATCACTACAATCCTGTTTGGTCCCCCTATCCCACTCACAGTTACACCATCTATTGTTCACTGCTGACCAAAACACATGACCTTATTCTAAGAGGTGTGACCGTCTTCTGAAATAAGGGCGGAATTTTACCGGCAACATCCGCCCAAGGTCCGTATGATCCCACCCAAGGCCAATGGAGAATGCTGTTCTCCAAGCCTCGCCTGCCCCCAGAATCGGGGCGGGTGTGCCAGTAAAGTTCTGGCCAAAGTATCCGGATATTTATGTTGCACGGGGTCTGCAGTATGGCTCATAGATCAATAAACCTTATCCGGAACTCCTCCAGTTGCATACATTTTCTGCAGACATGTTTGTTATGGATTGCCTTAGTGTCCCAAAATCCCCACATTCCACAGCTGCACTATAACGCCTGATCTGCTAACCTTCCCTTCTCCAAGGAGAACAAAGTAAAATGTATTTATTAGTCACAAGTAGGCTTACATTCACACTGCAATGAAGTTACTGTGGAAATCCCCAGATTCTCCAATCTATTTACATAACTGAAGTCCCTCATCCCTGGAGCCATTCTCATGAATCTTTTCTGCAATCCCTGTCGCTTATACCTTCACATCTTCCCTGAAGTGTGGAGCCAAAAGCTGGACAAAATAGCCAAACCAGTGTCTTTGAAAAGTTCATCATAACCTTCTTGCTCTTGTACTTTATGCCCCTATTTATACACCCTGGAATACCAAATGCTTTATTAATCACTCTCAACCTGCTCTGCCACCTACAATGATTAATGTATTTTATACCCAGATTGCCTTGCCCCTGCACCCCTTTAGAAGACACCATTTATTTTATATTCTCTCTCCACATTCTTGCTACCAAAATGAATCACTTCGCACTTTTCTGCATTGAATTTTATCTGGCACTTGGCCACCCATTCCAATTACCTGTCTATGTCTTGTTGAAGTTTCATACTATCCTTCCTACTACTACCAAGTTTTGTGTCATCCACAAATGTTGATATTGTACCCTGTGTATGCCAAGGTCTTCGTCATTAATATATATTAGGAAGAACAGGAATCCTATCTTTTGACCCCGGGAGTGGGGTCTCTAGGTTTGAGCATTTGACAAGGTGCCGCACCATAAGACAAAGGTGCATGGTGTTACGGGTAATGTATTAGCATGGATAGAGGGTTGGTTAACTAACAGAAAGCAAAGACTGGGGGTAAATGGGTGTTTTTCTGGTTGGCGATCAGTGACTAGTGGTGTGCCTCAGGGATCAGTGTTGGGACCGCAATTGTTTACGATTTACAGAGATGATTTGGAGTTGGGGACCAAGTGTAATTTGTCAAAATTTGCAGATGACACTACGATGAGTGGCTTAGCAAAGTGTGCAGAGGATGCTGAAAGTCTGCAAAGGAATATAGATAGTCTAAGTGAGTGGGCAAGGGTCTGGCAGATGGAGTACAATGTTGGTAAATGTGAGGTCATCCATTTTGGTAGGAATAACAGCAAAATGGACCATTATTTAAATGGTAAAAAATTGCAGCATGCTGCTGTGCAGAGGGACCTGGGTGTCCTTGTGCAAGAATCACAAGGAGTTGGTTTGCAGGTGTAGCAGGTAATTAAGAAGGCAAATGGAATTTTGTCCTTCATTGCTTGAGGGATGGAGTTTAAAAACAGTGAGGTTATGTTGCAGCTGTATAAGGTGCTGGTGAGGCCACACCTGGAGTACTGTGTAGTTTTGGCCACCTTACTTGAGAAAGGATATACTGGCACTGGAGGGGGTGCAGAGGAGATTCACTAGGTTGATTCTGGAGTTGAGAGGGTTGGCTTATGAGGAACGACTGAGTAGACTGGGGCTATACTCATTGGAATTCAGAAGAATGAGGGGAGATCTTATAGAAACATATAAGATTATGAAGGGAATAGACAAGATAGAAGTAGGGAAGTTGTTTCCACTGGCAGGTGAAACTAGAACTAGGGAGCATGGCCTCAGAATAAGGGGAAACAGATTTAGGACTAAGTTGAGGAATTTCACAAAGGGTTATGAATCTGTGGAATTCCCTGCCCAGTGAAGCAGTTGCGGCTACCTCATTGAATGTTTTTAAGGCAAGGTTAGATAAATTTTTGAACAGTAAAGGAATTAAGGGTTATGGTGAGTGGGCGGGTAAGTGGAGCTGAGTCCACGAAAAGATCAGCCATGATCTTATTAAATGGCAGAGCAGACCCGAGGGGCCAGATGGTCTACTCTTGCTCCTAGTTCTTATGTTCTTATTATTCCCACAATAAGTCACTGGTTAACAGCAACACTATCATTCAGCCAATTGTATATCCATGTTACGACTGTCCCTATTATTCCATGAGCTCTAACTTTGCTTTGTTCTCTGTACGTGTATCAAATGCATTCTGGAAGCTCACGTACGTCACATCAACAACATTATTCTTAAAAACCTGCAGCAAGTTAGTTGAATGCAATTAGCTCTTAACAGAACTGTGTTTAATTAACTCCTATTTGCCGAAGAAACCGAGTTTTCCCCCAGGTGATCACCTGTCGCAGCTTTCTCACCACTGAGGTTAAACTGACTGGCCTGCAGTTGCTTTTTTAAACAAGGGTGTGAGATTTACAATTCTCCAGACCTCTGGAATGGTCCTGTGGTGAAGGAGGATTGGGAGATTGTGACCAGGCCTTCACAATTTCCAGTCTTGCTTTCCTCCTGACCAACAGCTGACCCAGCTGCATTTGGCCTACAGACAGGTGATTTGGATATTTTCACATTGCTGTTTGTAACAGTTAGGTCAGGGTAAATTGGTTGCTGTGTGTATGGAAACAGTGAGTACTCATCAGTACGCTCACAGTGGGAAAGCTCTTTGTATAATCCTGAGAGTCCAATATTGTTAAAGCTTCTACATTACTCGAAGCCTTCTTTCTATAATACATAACATTGTTCTCAGTCCCTCTATTGATGACTGTTTGTCTTCAATTGCAGGCAGTGTGGTTCGAAGCATTGACCTATCGCTGGGGACCGATTTCAGCTCCACGTCAGAAATATGGTATGGCATCCGAGTGAGAAACCCAGCATTAAAGTGGAGCATCCAATACGGCTCCCTCTACACTGTCCCATTAATCACTCCCAGGACAACTACAGCACAGGGTTAGATACAGAGTAAAGCTCCCTCGACACTGTCCCCATCAAACACTCCCAGAACAGATACAGCACGGGGTTAGGTACAGAATAAAGCTCCTTCTACACTGTCCCCCCATCAAACTTTCCCAGGACAGATACAGCACGAGGTTAGATACAGAGTAAAGTTTCCTCTACATTGTCCCCATCAAACACCCCCAGGACGGGTAGAACATGGAGTTAGACACAGAGTAAAGCTCCCTCTACACTGTCCCCATCAAACACCCCAGGACAGGCACAGCATGGGGTTAGATACTGAGTAAAGCTCCCTCTACACTGTCCCCATCAAACACCCCAGGACAGGCACAGCATGGGGTTAGATCCAGGCAGGATTTTACGGCATTGTTCGCCTAAAACTGTAAAATCCCACCGAGGCCAGCGGACCTTTCCATGGTCCACCCCTCGCCCCCTTCGATTTCCATGGTGGGCGGGACGGTTAAATTCCAGCCACAGAGTTAATTTCTCTACATTTTTTACCAACTTTCCCAAGGTTGGATGCAGAGCAAAATGTATTCTGAGGGGTTTGGAGTTCCTACTTGGACTCTAGGTTGTGTTCCTTCCCCCTTTACCTCCCTCCCTCCTATGTTTCGGTCCCTTTCTCCTTGGATAGATGGCTCTGTGACAGGGGTGAGTGTCACCAAAAGGAACTTGCTAAATTGTTTTTCTTCTTATTGTTTTTAATTGTATTTATTGATCTTTCCTTTTTTTCAATTAGCCAAAGTTTTGAGTATTCATTAGTCAACCTTTAATCTCTCTCTGCTTCTTGCCTGGCTCAAGGTACAAAGTTCTGAGTAATATTAATATGAATTTTAATATCAATTGAATTTTAATGAATCTTGAGTTCCCTGCTCACAGGCAGCTCCTTGGCACTGAAGCACTGGAAGCTGCCGTGATTTGTTTCCATGGGCAGTGTGAAGAAGCAGGCTCAGCTGGGACAGACCATCACTGAATCCCCCACTATCAACACCCCGGGGCACTCCATTGACCAGAAACTGAACTGAACTTGCAACAGAAATACTGTGGCTACCAGAGCAGGTCAAAGGCTAGGAATTCTGTGCTGAGTAACTCACCTCTGACTCCCCAAAGCCTCTCCACCATCTACCAGGCACAAATCAGGAGTGTGATGGAACACTCCCCACTTGTCTGGATGGGTGCAGCTTCAACAATGCTGAAGAAGCTCAGCACCATCCAGAACAAAGCAGCCGCTTGATTGCTACCCCTTCCACAAACATTCACTCCCTCCAGCACCAACAAATATTGACAGCCTTGTGTACCATCTACAAGATGCACTACAGGAACTCACCAAGGTTCCTGAGGCAATACTTCCAAATCCATGATCTCTAATACTGTCTTTTGTTATTGCAATGGAGAGGGATAGGGCCGTACGGCAGGGCAAGGTTTACATTTGGGGGAGAGGTAATTATGATGCGATTAGGCAAGAATTAGGGGCATAGGATGGGAACAGAAACTGTCAGGGGAAGGCACTAATGAAAAGTGGAACTTTTTCAAGGAACAAATACTGGGTGTCCTTGATAGGTATGTCCCTGTCAGGCAGGGAGGAAATGGCCGAGTGAGGGAACCATGGTTCACGAAAGAGGTGGAATGTCTTGTGAAAAGGAAGAGGGAAGCTTATGTAGGGATGAGGAAACATGGTTCAGATGGCTCGATTGAGGGTTACAAGTTAGCAAGGAATGAACTGAAAAAGGGGCTTAGGAGAGCTAGGAGGGGACATGAGAAGTCCTTGGCGGGTCGGATCAAGGAAAACCCCAAGGCTTTTTACTCTTATGTGAGGAATAAAAGAATGACCAGGGTGAGGTTAGGGCCGGTCAAGGACAGTAGTGGGAACTTGTGTATGGAGTCAGTAGAGATAGGCAAGGTGATGAATGAATACTTTTCTTCAGTGTTCACCAAGGAGAGGGGCCATGTTTTTGAGGAAGAGAAGGCTAATAGGCTGGAGGAAATAGATGTTCGGAGGGAGGATGTACTGGCAGTTTTGAATAAACTGAAGGCTGATAAGTCCCCTGGGCCTGATGAAATATATCCTAGGATTCTTTGGGAGGCAAGGGATGAGATTGCAGAGCCTTTGGCTTTGATCTTTGGGTCCTCACTGTCCACGGGGATGGTGCCAGAGGACTGGAGAGTGGCGAATGTTGTTCCTCTGTTTAAGAAAGGGAATAGAAATGACCCTGGTAATTATAGACCGGTTAGTCTTACTTCGGTGGTTGGTAAATTGATGGAAAAGGTCCTTCGGGATGGGATTTACGACCATTTAGAAAGATGTGGATTAATCCAGGATAGTCAGCACGGATTCGTGAAGGGCAAGTCGTGCCTCACAAATTTGATAGAATTTTTTGAGGAGGTAACTAAGTGTGTTGATGAAGGTAGGGCAGTTGATGTCATATACATGGATTTTAGTAAGGCGTTTGATAAGGTCCCCCATGGTCGGCTTATGATGAAAGTAAGGAGGTGTGGGATAGAGGGAAAGTTGGCTGATTGGATAGGTAACTGGCTATCTGATCGAAGACAGAGGGTGGTGGTGGATGGAAAATTTTCGGACTGGAGGCAGGTTGCTAGCGGAGTGCCACAGGGATCAGTTCTTGGTCCTCTGCTCTTTGTGATTTTTATTAATGACTTAGAGGAGGGGGCTGAAGGGTTGCTGGTGACACCAAGATTGGTGGAGTAGTGGATGAGGTGGAGGGCTGTTGTAGGCTGCAAAGAGACATAGATAGGATGGAAAGCTGGGCTGAAAAATGGCAGATGGAGTTTAACCCTGATAAATGTGAGGTGATTCATTTTGGTAGGACTAATTTAAATGTGGATTACAGGGTCAAAGGTAGGGTTCTGAAGACTGTGGAGGAACAGAGAGATCTTGGGGTCCATATCCACAGATCTCTAAAGGTTGCCACTCAAGTGGATAGAGCTGTGAAGAAGGCCTATAGTGTGTTAGCTTTTATTAACAGGGGGTTGGAGTTTAAGAGCTGTGGGGTTATGCTGCAACTGTACAGGACCTTGGTGAGACCACATTTGGAATATTGTGTGCAGTTCTGGTCACCTCACTATAAGAAGGATGTGGAAGCGCTGGAAAGAGTGCAGAGGAGATTTACCAGGATGCTGCCTGGTTTGGAGGGTAGATCTTATGAGGAAAGGCTGAGGGAGCTAGGGCTGTTCTCTCTGGAGCGGAGGAGGTTGAGGGAAGACTTAATAGACTTTATAAAATGATGAAGGGGATAGATAGAGTGAACGTTCAAAGACTATTTCCTCGGGTGGATGGAGCTATTACAAGGGGGCATAACTATAGGGTTCGTGATGGGAGATACAGGAAGGATATCAGAGGTAAGTTCTTTACGCAGAGAGTGGTTGGGGTGTGGAATGGACTGCCTGCAGTGATAGTGGAGTCAGATACTTTGGGAACATTTAAGCGGTTATTGGATAGGCACATGGAGCACACCAGGATGATAGGGAGTGGGATAGCTTGATCTTGGTTTCAGATAAAGCTCGGCACAACATTGTGGGCCGAAGGGCCTGTTCTGTGCTGTACTGTTCTATGTTCTATGTACTGAGAAGGACAAGAGCAGCAGATACTTGGGAACATCAGGATAAACATCACACGTCCCTCTCCAATCTACAAGGCACATATCAGGAGTATGATGGAACACTGTTATTGCTGGCTGGATGCAGCACCAACAACACACAAGAAACCTAACACCGTCCAGGACAAAGCAGTCAGTTTGATTGGCAGTCCATCTACTACTTTTAATATCCATTCTCTCCAGCACCAATCCATGGTAAATGTCGTGTCTACTATCTACAAGACACACTGCAGCAACTCACCAAGATTACTTCGACCTGAACAGTGTTCCCGAGCAGGCTCGGGAGTGTGGCGACAAAGGGATTTTCACAGTAACTTCATGCTAGTGTTAACGTAAGCCTACTTGTGACACTATTTATTTTTATTTAACTGGAATTTCCCCTCCAAATCATTCACCATCCTGACAAGGAAATATCTCACTATTCCTTCACTGTTGCTGGGTCAAAATCCTGGAACTCCCTCTCTAACTGCACTGTGGGTGTACCTACACCACATGGACTCCAGCGGTTCATGAAGGCAGCTATCCACCACTTTCTCCAGGGAAATTTGTTATGGGCAATAAATACTGGACTAGCCAGCAACACCTACATCCAACAAATTAATTTAAAAGACGTACACTGTTAGCATTGAACTGATCTATATGCTAACCATTCCAGTTAACTAAGCTAACCCAACCTTTTTAATAGCTCAGGATAAAATTGATGCACTGTTCTTGTCTTATGATTGAACAGATTATTCCTTCAAGATAGAGGGTAGTGCTGGCTTTAATTGACGGAATTAAATTGCTTTAACAAGAGTAACCTTGATTCTATTATTTCATGAAGCATCTCTGCAATAGGACTTCCTGCTATCAGTGACGTACAAAATTTAGACTAACAAATTTTCATCCAGGTCTTCTTTTATCCTTTAAGGACTTCCTGCCTTTAAGTTAACCCTTTTTCTGTTCTCTCCCTCATTCTCACAATCAAAATGGTTCCAATGGCCAGCTTCTCCGAACATGTAGTGAAGTAAGCAAGCAGGGCAAATCTTAAAAGTAGTCTTACTTTGTAATGCCCTAATTATGTGAGAGGTTGTGGGTTTTATACAAAAAGAGAAAGATGTGGTTTGCACGCATAGATTCAAAATAACAAGATTTATTATAGGAACTGTTGTCTGTACAGAGTAGAAACTGAAACTAAGATAGAAGCCTACACCACAATGACATCACCCTCAAATCATGTGACTGGCAATTATGCATCTACTTAACACGCTTATCATCCTAACAGGGAATTGCTGGGGGAACCTCGGTTAAACACTGCCTTCTACTATTCTAGGTGTAAAACACTGCAGCTGGCAATTGACATCATGACCTGTGGAGAAGAAGCTGATATTCCAGCTCCCCGCAGATTTGCAATGCTGAGGAAGTGTCGTAGACCTGAAACATTAACTGAATAATCACTACTTCTCCACAGATGCTACCCAAACTGACCGTTTCCAGCCAGTTGCACAGAGAATCACAGAATCTTTCTCGTGTAGAAAGAGGCTATTCAGTCCTACATGTCTGTGTCAGCCCTCTGATCAAGCAATTCACTTTATGCCTTTTTTTCTTCCATATTTCCTGGGATGTGGGGTGGGGGGGTGTCACTGGCAAGGCCAGCATTTGTTTCCTATCGCTAATCGCATTGAATTAGCTGACCTGGCCATTAAGAGTCAACCACATTGTTGTGGGTATGGAGTCACATGTAGGCCAGACCAGGTAAGGATGGCAGATTTCAAAGAATGCATAGAATCCCTGCATTGCAGAAGCAGACCTTTTGGCCCATCGAGCCTGCATTGACAAAAATTCCACCCAGCCTCTAGCCTCATAACCCCATGCATTTACCCTGCTATTCCCCCTGACACAAAGGGGCAATTTAGTTTGGCCAATCCACCTAACCTGCACATCTTTGGACTGTGGGTGGAAACCGGAGCAAATCCACACAGACACGGGGAGAACATGCAAACTCCACACAGACTGTGACCCGAGGCCGGAACTGAACTTGGGTCCCTGGCGCTGTGAGGCCACTGTACCATCTTCCCAAAAGTTCATTAGTAAACCAGATGGGTTTTTACAATCAATGAGAGTTTCATGGTCACTCTTACTGAGATATGCTTTCAGTTCCAGGTTTATTCCTTTAAATTCCACCAGCTGCTGTGATGGGATTTGAACCTGTGTCCCCAGAGTATTACCCTGGGTCACTGGATTACTAGTCCACTGATGTTACCATGACACCATATCACCTCCACCTTCCCCCACCTTCTCTCCATAACCCAGCACATTACCTAAACCACTCGCTACGTGAGAATGTTTTTTCCTCATATTGCTTGTGTTCCTTTTGCCAATAACTCTAAATCCTCTTGTTCTCGATCCTTTCATAAGTGAGAAAATGTTTTCCCTATCTACTCTGTCCAGACCCCTCTCCATTTTGAATACCTCAATCAAATCCCCTCTTAGCCTTCTTTTCTCCAAAGAAAACAATCCCAACTTCTGCAATTCATTCTCATAACTGAAGTTTCTCATCCCTGGAACCATTCTGGTGAATCTATTCTGCATTCTCTCCACTATGTTCACACCTTTCCTATAATGTGGCACCCAGAACTGAACACAAAATTCCATGTGAGGTCTAACTTGTGAGTTAAGCAAGTTCAACATAACCTCCTTGCTCTTGTACTGTATTTTTTAAATACTTGTTTATGGGATGTAGGCTTTGCTGCCTAATCCAGCATTTGTTGCTCTTGAGAAGGTGGTGGTGAACTGTCTTCTTGAACTGCTACAGTCCCTGAGGTGTAGATACACCCACGGGGGGCAGTTCCAGGATATTAACCCAGTGACAGTGAAGGAACGGCGATTATATTTCCAAGTCAGGATGGTGAGTGAGTTGAAGGGGAGCCTCCAGGTGGTGGTGATCCCAGGTATCTGCTACTTTTGCCGTTCTACATAGTAGTGGTCATGGATTTGGAAGGTGCCCAGCCAGCAACACCCATATCCCATAAATGAATTTTAAAACGTTGCTGGGCTTATCTTTACAGCTTTTTGAGAAGAGCGGGGCGGGGGGTAACATTTGCAATTCTCCAGTCCTCTGGTACCACACCTGAGTCTAAAGAAAACTGAAAAATTATGACCAGTGCCCCAGTTTCCACACTCAGCTCTCTCCTCCAGACCTGATGCCTCATCACCTTTAAGTACAGACAGACTATCCTGTGTCTGTGTGTACCCCCAGATCAGATTTAAATACCTCTAGTGCCTAAACTACCCTTTCTACCACCATTCTAAGGAAGGGTAAGCATGTTAAGGGAAGGACAAGGCAACCACGGCTGACAAGGGAAGTCAGGGATAGCATAAAAGCAAAGGGAAGAGCATACTGTGAGGTAAGGAATTGTGGGAAGCCAGAGGATTGGGAAGTCTTTAAAAGCAAGCAAAAAAACATAAGGGTGAAGAAGATGAAATATGAGGATAAACTAGCTAGTAATGTAAAAGAAGATTGCAAAAGTTTTTTTTAGGTATATAAAAGGTAAGAGAGAGGCAAGAATGGACATTGGACCGCTGGAAAATGAGGCTGGAGAAGTAGTAATGGGGAACAAAGAAATGGCAGAGGAGCTGAATGGGTACTTTGTATCAGTCTTCACGATGGAAGACACCAGTAACATGTCAGAACTTCAAGAGAGTCAGGGGGCAGAGGTAAATGTAGTGGCCATCACTAAGGAGAAGGTACTAGGGAAGCTGAAAGGTCTGAAGGTGGATAAATCACCCGGACGAGATGGACTGAGGTAACAAAGAAGTTAGACAAAGGAGAGCCAGTGGACATGATTTATTTGGATTTCCAGAAAGCCTTTGACAGGGTGCCTTACAGGAGGCTGCTAAGTAAGCTAAGAACCAATGAGGAAATGTACTGGAGAGGTGGCAGTTTTTCAAGGAAGGTCTGTCTAGACTTCTACAGGACAACGTTCCGAGCAGCCAGGGAGGAGTTGGTAGGTTAAAGGAACCGTGGTGCACGAAAGCTGTGCGGGACCTAGTCGCGAAGAAAAGGAAAGCGTACAAAAGGTTCAGAGAGCTTGGCGAAGATAGGGATCTAGATGAGTATACGGCTTGTAGGAAGGGGCTAAAGAAGGAAATTAGGAGAGCCAGAAGGGGGTCACGAGAAGGCCTTGGCAGGTAGGATTAAGGAGAACCCTAAGGCGTTCTATAAATATGTGAAAAGTAAAAGGATGAGACGTGAAGGAATAGGGCCTATAAAAGGTGAAGGCGGGAAAGTCTGTACGGAACCAGTAGAAATGGCAGAGGTGCTTAATGAGTATTTTGCCTCGGTTTTCACAGAGGAGAAGGACATGGGTGGATGTACTGCGGGCTTGCGGTGAACTGAAAAGATTGAGTATGTGGACTTTAACAAAGAGGTTGTGCTGGAATCTTTGAATGGCATCAAGATAGATAAGTCGCCGGGTCCGGATGGGATGTACCCCAGGTTACTGTGGGAAGCGAGGGAAGAGATTGCAGAGCCTCTGGCGATGATCTTTGCGTCGTCAATGGAGACGGGAGAGGTGCCAGAGGATTGGAGGATTGCGGATGTGGTTCCTATTTTCAAGAAGGGGAATAGGGATAGCCCAGGTAATTACCGACCGGTGAGTCTAACCTCAGTGGTTGGTAAACTGATGGAGAAGATCCTGAGCGACAGGATTTATGAGCATTTAGAGAGGTTTAGTATGCTCAAGAATACTCAGCACGGCTTTGTCAAAGGCAGATCGTGCCTTACGAGCCTGGTGGAGTTCTTCGAAAATGTGACTAAACACATTGACGAAGGGAAAGCGGTAGATGTGGTTTACATGGATTTTAGCAAGGCGTTCGATAAGGTCCTCCATGCAAGGCTTCTAGAAAAAGTGAGAGGGCATGGGATCCAAGGTGCTGCTGCCCTGTGGATCCAGAACTGGCTTGCCCAAAGGAGGCAGAGAGTGTGTATAGATGGGTCTTTTTCTAAATGGAGGTCGGTCACCAATGGTGTGCCCCAGGGATCTGTTCTGGGACCCTTGCTGTTTGTCATTTTCATAAATGACCTGGATGAGGAAGTGGAGGGATGGGTTGGTAAGTTTGCCGATGACACGAAGGTTGGAGGGGTTGTGGATAGTCTGGAGGAATGTCAGAAGTTACAGAGGGACATAGATAGGATGCAAAACTGGGCGGAGAAGTGGCAGATGGACTTCAACCCAGATAAATGCATAGTGGTCCATTTTGGCAGGTCAAATGGGATGAAGGAGTACAATATTAAGGGAAAGACTCTTAGTACTGTAGAGGGTCAGAAGGACCTTGGGGTCAGGGTCCGGGTCCGGGTCCATAGGACTCTAAAATCGGCCCCGCAGGTGGAGGAGGTGGTTAAGAAGGTGTATGGTGTGCTGGCCTTTATCAATCGAGGGATTAAGTTTAGGAGTCCAGGGATAATGATGCAGCTATATAAGACCCTCGTCAGACCCCACTTAGAGTACCGTGCTCAGTTCTGGTCGCCTCATTACAGGAAGGGTGTGGAAAAGATTGAAAGAGTGCAGAGGAGATTTACAAGGATGTTGCCTGGATTGAGTGGCATGCCTTATGAGGATAGGCTGAGGGAGCTCGGTCTTTTCTCCTTGGAGAGACGTAGGATGAGAGGAGACCTAATAGAGGTATATAAGATGTTGAGAGGCATAGATCGGGTGGACTCTCAGAGGCTTTTTCCCAGGGTGGAAATGGCTGCTACGAGAGGACACAGGTTTAAGGTGCTGGGGGGTAGGTACAGGGGAAATGTTAGGGGTAAGTTTTTCACACAGAGGGTGGTGGGCGAGTGGAATCGGCTGCCGTCAGTGGTGGTGGAGGCAAACTCAATAGGGACTTTTAAGAGACTCCTGGATGAGTACATGAGACTTAATAGGATGGAGGGTTATAGGTAGGCCTAGAAGGTAGGGATATGTTCGGCACAACTTGTGGGGCCGAAGGGCCTGTTTGTGCTGTAGTTTTTCTATGTTTCTATGTTTCTAATGAGGTTAGAGGCAAGGTACTGGCCTGCATAGAGGATTGGCTGACAGATAGAAGGCAGAGAGTGGGATAAGTGGATCCTTTTCAGGATGGCAATTGGTGACTAGTGGTGTTCATGATGTGGACTACCGTCATGACTACCATCGACACCGCAAACTGCTGGTTCCAAGTGGAGAGGATTTCCAAGGTAAACTCTTACTTGTGGTGTTCCACAGGGGTCAGTGCTGGGACCACAATTTTTCACTATATACATGAATGATCTGGAAGATGGAACTGAGGGCATGGTTGCTAAATTTGTGGATTATACAAAGATATGTAGAGGGACAGGTAGTGTTGAGGAAGTGCGGAGGGGGGGGCGGCTGCACAAGGGCTAGGCTAGGAGAGTGGGCAAAGAAGTGGCAGATGCAATACAATGTGGGAAAGTGTGAGGTTATGCACTTTAGTAGGAAGAATAGAAACATAGACTATTTTCTCAATGGGGAAAGGCTTCAAAAATCTGAAGCACAAAGGGACTTGTGAGTCCTGGTTCAGGACTCTCTTAAGGTTCAGTTGGCACTTAGGAAGGCAAATTCAATGTTCGCATTCATTTCTAGAGAGCTAGAATATAAGAGCAGGGATGTATTGCTGAAGCTGTATAAGGCTCTGGTCAGATCCCATTTGGAATATTGTGAGCAGTTTTGGGTCCCATACCTAAGGAAGGATGTGTTGGCCTTGGAGGGGGTCCAAAGGAGGTTCACAAGAGTGATCCCAGGAATGAAGAGTTTCTCATATGAGGAGCAGTTGAGGAGTTTGGATCTATACTCGATGAAGTTTAGAAGGATGAGGGAGGGATCTAGTTGAAACTCAGAATACTGAGAGGCCTGGATAGAGTGGATGTGCAGAGGATGTTTCCACTAGAAATCATAGAAACCCTACAGTACAGAAAGAGGCCATTCGGCCCATCGAGTCTGCACCGACCACAATCCCACCCAGGCCCTACCCCCATATCTACCCACTAATCCCTCCAACCTACGCATCTCAGGACACTAAGGGCAATTTTTAGCATGGCCAATCAACCTAACCCGCACATCTTTGGACTGTGGGAGGAAACCGGAGCACCCGGAGGAAACCCACGCAGACACGAGGAGAATGTGCAAACTCCACGCAGACAGTGACCCAAGCCGGGAATCGAACCCAGGTCCCTGGAGCTGTGAAGCAGCAGTGCTAACCACTGTGCTACCGTGCCGCCCCGAGTGGGAGAGACTAGTGGGAGAGTCTAGAACTCGAGGGCACAACCTCAGAGTGAAAGTGATGATCCTTTAAAACTGAGATGAGGAGGAATTTCTTCAGCCAGAGGGTGGTGAATCTCTGGAACTCATTGCCACAGAGGGCTCTGGAGGCCAGGTCATTGAGTGTATTTAAGACAACGATAGATAGGTTCTTGATCAATTAGAGGATCAATGGTTATGGGGAGAAATCAGGAGAATGGGGATGAAAATTATATCAGCCATGATTGAATGGCGGAGCAGACTCGATGGGCTGAATGGCCTAATTCTGCTCCTATATCTTATGGCTTAGGTAGCATCTTCTTCCTTGGTAAAGACAGAATGTAAAGTATATATTTAATACCTCAGCCATGTCCCCTGCCTCCATGTGTAATCGACTCCTGTCTCATATTCATATTTCCAGCATTAGCATTGTTTTGCTTCTAGCTGTATTTCCAATGTGAAGGTGTTTTTAATCTCTCCCTTGCTACCTACCATGTATTGATTTTTCCTCAGTGGGAAGCTAGCATGCGGCTGTGTTCCTTTTGCCAGAACCTCTTTGTGGAAATACTCTTAAAGGTTTATTAAAGTTTAAAGTTTATTTATTTGTGTCTCAAGTAGACTTACGTTAACACTGCAATGAAGTTATTGTGAAAATCTCTGAGCCGCCACGCTCTGGCACCTGTTCAGATACACTGAAGGAGAATTTAGAATGGCCAATGCACCTAACCAGCATGTATTTCAGACTGTGGGAGGAAACCAGAGCACCCGGAGGAAACCCACGCAGACATGGGGAAAACATGCAAACTCTGCACAAACAGTGACCCAACCTGGGAATTGAACCCAGGTCCCTGGCGCTGTGAGGCAAAAGTTAACCACTGTGCCATTGTGCCGCCGGTGCCACACATCCTTCCTTAAGAATGGGGCCCAAAACTGCTCACAATATTCCAAATGGGATCTGACCAGAGCCTTATACAGCCTCAGCAGTACATCCCTGCTCTTATATTCTAGCTCTCTAGAAATGAATGCTAACATTGAATTTGCCTTCCTAACTTTCGACTGATCAGCTTTTGCTCAAATCAGTTTTGCTCGGTTGATATGAGAAGCTGTGGCTTTTGGATCAAGTTCATTTCCTCACTGTATGAATGCAGTCAGCTCTATGTCAGGCTGCGAGATAACTCTTGCTCTGTCTGTGTCTCGATCTCAGACCAATTTAAGTGGGAAAGTGAGTGTAGCGACTGTCGACTGGCCCCCATGACCCCTCAGCGGCGAGCTATGTACCAGCGCCACACCCTCCCGATGAGCATCGTGGACCAGCAACGATGTCCAGAGCTCAAGCAGGAAGCCAGTCCATCAATCAAGCAACATCCACCTCCTTTCAATGCCGGGCTCGAGAGCACAAACACACTGGGACAGAGGCTGAGTGCCTCCAGCTGGAAACTAGGTAAGGAAGCAATGAGCAATAGTATGCAGAACAGGAAAGGTGTATGTGATCAAAGGGTTCAGCTGCCCATCATGGAGTTTACTAGCCCATTTAAGCTGCTCCTGTCATGGAGTCGACCTGTGATGTAGAAGCTTCTGTGCCGCTGCCTGCAGTTGAGTAAGATTCGACAACAAAGATGGTGACCAGGCTGGGACACAATCTACTTTTACATTTCTTTTAAGATGGTAAAGATTGAAGTATGTTCTAACACACTTCTGGAATTCAAAGGGCAGAATTTTATGCTTTCCACTCCCCACTCAAAGGTAGGTTCTGGGGTAGGGAAGGTGAAAGTGAATGGACAGGAAACCTCATCCCCCCCCCCTCCCCCAATCCCCAGTTCTCACATAAGGACAGGATTCCCCTCCCCCCACCAGATGGACAGGATTCAAACACCCCCACCCCATCATCGAAGGATTCAAACACCGCCCATCCCCCCCACCCCATCACCGATGGATAGGATCTTACTCCCCCCATCCCCAGCTCTCAAGGGCTGGACTTCCTTCCAAGGGAGGAGTGGAAGCCCCGCCCACTGCCAATCAATGTCAGCGCTGCACATTAGATAGCGAGCATCAATCACTCACCATCCTTAACATTCTCACCCTAAAGTTAATCTTGAGGAGCTTTGGATAACTTGAAAGATTTGTGTATACTTCGTGTTCAGCTGCACAGTGCGTCAGCACCATATCTTATTGAAAAAGTGGCACTCATAGGCCTTTTTGGAGACAATTGAGGAATTCAACCCTAATGAAGAGGCCTGGTGTAATTACAAATGAAGGTTACACACTTGGCAAAGAAAACAAAATTATTGAGAATTAAGTAAATGTTTCTGGGAAAAATTAGTTCAGACCAGTTCAACTGAGTCCAAAACCTGGAGCACTGATACCAAGACCACTGGAGTTCCATTCTGGGCTATACAAAACAAGTTCAGCACTGTTTTACTTAGGGAGGATTGACAAGGCAAGGGAATACACAATGAATGGTAGGACACTAGGAAGTCCAGAGTACCAGGGGGACCCTGGGGTGCATGTCCATAGATCCCTGAAGGCAGCAGGACAGGTAAATAAGGTGTTCAAGAGGCATATGGGATACTTGCCTTTATTAGTCAAGGCATAGAATATCAGAACAGGGAGGTTACGATGGAGCTGTATAAAATGCTTGTTAGACCACAGTTAGAGTAATGTGTACGGTTCTGACCACCATGCAATAAGAAGGATTGATTGCATTAGAGGGGATTCGGAGAAGATTCACCAGGATGTTGCCTGAGATGGAGTGTTTCAGCTACGAAGAGAGGCTGGCGGGCGGCACGGTAGCACACGGGCGGCACGGTAGCACAGTGGTTAGCACTGCTGCTTCACAGCTCCAGGGACCTGGGTTCGATTCCCGGCTTGGGTCACTGTCTGTGTGGAGTTTGCACATTCTCCTCGTGTCTGTACAGTTGTGTACAGTTTTGGTCACCTAGTTACAGGAAGGATGTAAATAAGGTTGAAAGAGTGCAGAGAAGGTTCACAAGGATGTTGCCGGGACTTGAGAAGCTGAGTTACAGAGAGAGATTGAATAGGTTGGGACTTTATTCCCTGGAGTGTAGAAGATTGAGGGGAGATTTGATAGAGGTGTATAAGATTTTGATGGGTATAGATAGAGTGAATGCAAGCAGGCTTTTTTCGCTGAGGCTAGGGGAGAAAAAAACCAGGGGGCATGGGTTAAGGGTGAAAGGAGAAAAGTTTAAAGGGAATATTAGGGGGGGCTTCTTCACGCAGAGAGTGGTGGGAGTGTGGAATGAGCTGCCAGATAAAATGGTAAATGCGGGGTCACTTTTAACATTTAAGAAAAACTTGGACGGGTTCATGGATGAGAGGGGTGTGGAGGGATATGGTCCAAGTGCAGGTCAGTGGGACTAGGCATAAAATGGTTCGGCACAGACAAGAAGGGCCAAAGGGCCTGTTTCTGAGCTGTAATTTTCTATGGTTCTATGGTCTGCGTGGGTTTCCTCCGGGTGCTCCGGTTTCCTCCCACAGTCCAAAGATGTGCGGGTTAGGTTGATTGGCCATGTTAAAATTGCCCCTTAGTGTCCTGGGATGTGTAGATTGGAGGGATTAGCGGGTAAAATATGTAGGGATGTGGGGGTGGGGCCTGGGTGGGATTGTGGTCGGTGCAGACTCGATGGGCCGAATGGCCTCTTTCTGTACTGTGGGGTTTCTATGATTTCTATGAGGATGTTTTCCTTGGAGCAGAGAAGCCTGATGGAGGAATTGATTGGTATAAAATTATGATAGATATAGAAAGAAAGTTTTCCCCTTAGTAGAGGGGACAATAACTAGGAAGGCATAGATTTAAGGTAAAGGGATATGATGAAAAATCTTTTCACCCAGAGGGTGGTGGGAATCGGGAACTCCCTGCCTGAAAGGGTGGTAGAGGCGGGAACCCTCACAACATTTAAGAAGCATTTAGATGAACACTTGAAATGCCAAAGCGTACAAGGTTATGGAGCAAGTGCTAGAAAATGGGATGAGAATAGATAGGTGCTTTATGGCTGACACAGACACAAAATAGGCTGAAGGGTCTCTTCTTTTGCCATAAAACTCTCCGGGTAGGATTTTACGGCCTCGCTCGTCCCAAAACTATAAAATCCCAAGTGAGGTCAACTGACCTTCCCATTGTCCGCCCCTCGTCTGCTCCGATTTCTGTGGTGGTGGGGCAGTAAAATTCTGGCCTATGACTACAGGTCCAGATACTGACCAGGTTTACTAGTTTCTGGGCTTGGGGGAATTTGAGGTGGTGTCTAGCCCATGTTTCCCATTAAACCCCAGTACCATGGGCTATTCTGAAATTAATGAGATTATGGCACAACCAGGAATGAAGTTGAACTGTGAGTTGCATTATGTGAAAGGAAACAGTTGCTAAGTCAGATTACATTCTCAAATTAAGGAAACTGTCGCAGCTGTGGGCATGGCACAATTTTAGAAATTAACCTTCAAGAAACATTCATAGTAAGCCCAAAGTGCAACAAATTCCAGGCAAGTTATTGAGCCAATGCAATGAGGTCACAGCTACAGAAACAGTAGAAGGAGGGTTGCAAATTGTGAGAGTTTCTGAGCTGGCAATTTCAATGAATCCTGGTCACAGTAGCCAAGGTCACAGTCTCCGAATCAGAAATTTAGATGCTACTGTAAACGTAGAACGCTAGAAACGTTATGGCACAGAAAGAGACCATTCTGTCCATCACGTCTGCACATCCTGAACAAACTGGCCTCCCATTTTAATTCCACTTTCCTGGTCTCGAGCCTTGCAGGTTTTAGCATTTCAGATACAAATCAAGCTGCCTTTTGAGTTAAGTGTTTCAGCCTCAACCACTAATTTAGGCAGCGAATTCCAGATACCCACCACTCAGTGGAAAAAGTTATTCCTCATGTGCCCTCTAATCCTTCTCCCAATTATCTTAAATCGATGCCCCGTGGTAATTAATAATTGATTCTCTGGTGAGAATCACAGCTGGTTTCCAACAATGGGGACCAGACGTGGTGGCCTCACCCGAAGAACCAGAGGCCATTGAGGCCCCCCACCCCCCCCCGGGGAGGTCAAGGAAAAGGGGGGAGGGTGCCCCTTGGGCAGTGCTAGCCTGGCACTGCCCACTAGGAACCTTGGCACTGTCCACTGGGCATCCTGGCATGCACACCGGGCACTGGGCGGTGCCAAGGAGACGGGACCACAGTGAGGTGAGGTCTACTGGGGAGTGGGGCCAGACCGGGGGCAGTCAGTTGATGGTGGGGGAACCCACTGCACACTCTGCATTAGGGATCATTGGGGGAAGAGAATGGGATTAGCGATGGGGGGGGGGGGGGGGGGTCGTGCCGGCAACCGTTTGGGGGGGGAATAGTTGGGCCACCGATCATGGTGGGAGAAGGAATGGGGGGATCAGTCTGGGCAGGGAGGGTCGCGGGGTTGATCGGTCCAGATGGCGGGGAGGTTTGCGATAAGCCGTGGGCACCCACAGTAGCTGGGTGGTGGGTCTTTTTTTTTTAGGCAGGTTGACAGCAGCAGAAGCTGAGTGACAGGCCTCTGCTGCTAGAGATCTGCACATGCGCAATGGCACCCTCTACTGCACTCAGCCAGGATTGGGTGACAACCCATGTCCCTTCCCTCTACAGGTGAGAAACCCAAAAGAAAACAGATCTGAAACTCCTGATTTCATGCCCATCCTGGACTTCAAATTTTTTTTGGTATGATTGCCCCCAAAGTTTCCTTGATGGGAAGGAATTAAGAGGAAGCTATGATTAATCTGGGTCAAGTTATTTGCAGTAGGAATCAGAAAGAATATGTCTGTCATTGAGGAAGTGCTAAGTGCTTGAGGACCAAATAAGACGATAGGAAATAGGAACGGAAGTAGGCCATTCAGCCCTTCAAGCCTGCTCTACCATTTAATAAGACCCTGGCTGACCACTAACATCCATAAGCCCACTTTCCTGCCTTCTCTCCATAACCTTTAATTCCTCTCGTGATTAAATACCTGTCGATCTCAAGCCTTGAAAATGTTCAAGGAGTTGGCATCCACAGCTTCCTGGGTTAGAGAATCCTAAAGATTCACCACTCTTTGAGAGAAGAAATGCTTCCTCAAATCCTTCTTAAATGAGCACCCCTTTATTCTGTGACAATGCCCTCTGGTCCTACACTCACCCATGAGTGCAAACGTCCTTCCAACATTTACCCTGTCTAACCCCCTAAGAATCTTTTATGTTTTAATCATGTCATAGAATCCATACAGTGCAAAAAGAGGCCAGTCAGCCCATCGATGCTACACCGACTCTCTCTGACTCATTTTTCAGAACTCTAAATTTGATTTGATTTATTACTGTCACATGTATTAGTATACAGTGAAAAGTATTGTTTCTTGCGTGCTTTACAGACAAAGCATACCATTCATAGAGAAGGAAACGAGAGAGGGAAAATGTAGTGTTACAGTCATACCGAGGGTATAGAGAAAGATCAACTTAAGGTAAGGTAGGTTCATTCAAAAGTCTGATGGCAATAGGGAAGAAGCTGTTCTTTTGTATCTTTTTTCCCGATGGAAGAAGGTGGAAGAGAGAATGTCCGGGGTGCGTGGGGTCCTTAATTGTGCCAGCTGCTTTGCCAATGCAACGGGAAATGTAGACAGAGTCAGTGGATGGTTTGCGTGATGGATTGAGCTACATTCACAACATTTGGTAGTTTCTTGCAGTCTGGAGCAGAGCAGGAGCCAGACCAAGCTGTGCTACAACCAGAAAGAATGCTTTCTATGGTGCATCTGTAAAGGTTAGTGAGAGTTGTAGCTGACATGCCAAATTTCCTTAGTCTTCTGAGAAAGTAAAGGCGTTGGTGGGCTTTCTTAACTATAGTGTCAGCATGGGGGGACCAGGACAGGTTGTTGGTGATCTGGACAGCTAAGAACTTGAAGCGCCCAACCACTTCTACTCCGTCTCCATTGATGTTGTGCATGTTCTCCACTATGGTTCCTGAAGTCAATGACAATCTCCTTCATTTTGTTGACATTGAGAGAGACTATTGTCGCTGCACCAGTTCACCAGATTCTCTATCACATTCCTGTATTCTGTCTCAAAGAACAAAGAGAACAAAGAACAGTACAGCACAGGAAACAGGCCCTTCGGCCCTCCAAGCCTGTGCCGCTCCTTGGTCCAACTAGACCAATCGTTTGTATCTCTCCATTCCCAGGCTGCTCATGTGACTATCCAGGTAAGTCTTAAACGATGTCAGTGCGTCTGCCTCCACCACCCTACTTGGCAGCGCATTCCAGGCCCCCACCACTCTCTGTGTAAAAAACATCCCTCTAATATCTGAGTTATACTTCGCCCCTCTCACCTTGAGCCCGTGACTCCTCGTGATCGTCACTTCTGATCTGGGAAAAAGCTTCCCACCGTTCACCCTATCTATCCCCTTCATAATCTTGTACACCTCTATTAGATCTCCCTTCATTCTCCATCTTTCCAGGGAGAACAAGCCCAGTTTACCCAATCTCTCCTCATAGCTAAGACCCTCCAGACCAGGCAACATCCTGGTAAACCTTCTCTGCACTCTCTCTAACGCCTCCATGTCCTTCTGGTAGTGCAGCGACCAGAACTGGACGCAGTACTCCAAATGTGGCCTAACCAGTGTTCTATACAGCTGCATCATCAGACTCCAGCTTTTATACTCTATACCCCGTCCTATAAAGGCAAGCATACCATATGCCTTCTTCACCACCTTCTCCACCAGTGTTACCACCTTCAAGGATTTGTGGACTTGCACACTTAGGTCCCTCTGTGTTTCTATACTCTTGATGGCTCTGCCATTTATTGTATAACTCCTCCCTACATTATTTCTTCCAAAATGCATCACTTCGCATTTATCTGGATTAAATTCCATCTGCCACCTCTCTGCCCAATTTTCCAACCTATCTATATCTTGCTGTATTGCCCGACAATGCTCATCGCTATCTGCAAGTCCAGCCATCTTCGTGTCATCCGCAAACTTGCTGATTACACCAGTTACACCTTTTTCCAAATCATTTATATATATCACAAATAGCAGAGGTCGCAGTACAGAGCCCTGTGGAACACCACTGGTCACAGACCTCCAGCCGGAAAAAGACCCTTCGACCGCTACCCTCTGTCTCCTATGGCCAGTTCTCCACCCATCTAGCCACTTCTCCTTGTATCCCATGAGCCTTAACCTTTTTAACCAACCTGCCATGTGGGACTTTGTCAAATGCCTTACTGAAATCCATATAGACGACATCCACGGCCCTTCCTTCGTCAACTGTTTTTGTCACTTCCTCAAAAAACTCCACCAAATTTGTAAGGCACGACCTCCCTCTTACAAAACCATGCTGTCTGTCACTAATGAGATTGTTCCGTTCTAAATGCACGTACATCCTGTCTCTAATAATCCTCTCCAACAACTTCCCTACCACGGACGTCAAGCTCACCGACCTATAATTTCCCGGGTTATCCCTGCTACCCTTCTTAAACAACGGGACCACATTTGCTATCCTCCAATCCTCAGGGACCTCACCTGTGTCCAAAGAAGCGACAAAGATTTCCGTCAGAGGCCCAGCAATTTCATCTCTCGTCTCCCTGAGCAGTCTAGCATCAGGCCCTGGGGCTTTGTCAGTTTTAATGTTCCCTAAAAAACCTAACACTTCCTTCTTTGTAATGGAGATTTTCTCTAACGGGTCAACACCTCCCTCCGAGACACTCCCGGTTAACACGTCCCTCTCCTTCGTGAATATCGATGCAAAGTATTCATTTAGGATCTCCCCTATTCCCTTGGGTTCTAAGCATAATTCCCCTCCTTTGTCCCTGAGAGGTCAGATTTTCTCCCTGATAACTCTTTTGTTCCTAACATATGAATAGAATGCCTTAAGATTCTCCATAATCCTGCCAGCCAAGAACATCTCATGACCTCTTTTTGCCCTTCTAACTCCCCGTTTGAGTTCTTTCCTACTCTCTCTGTATTCCTCCAGAGCTCCATCTGTTTTCAGTTGCCTGGACTTAACGTACGCCTCCCTTTTCATTTTAATCAGATCATCAATTTCCCTGGTTATCCACGGCTCTCGAATCCTACCTTTCCTATCTTTCCCCACCTGTTCAATCTTTCCTCATTTGGCAGTCTCTAGATACCCGTGAACATCCTAGTAAACCACCTCAATAATGTTTACATGTAAATTACCATGGCAATATCTGCCATATATGCTTTGTTTGTGATTACAGCAGATTACAGTAACAACAACTTTGCAACCTAACCTGTTACATTTCAGGTTTCGTCATATTGTATTCCGGGAAACTATATACATGTACCAATTTACATTTTAATGTATAATGCTTTTTTAGATGGAGAGGGAGTGTAGTGTGGAGCCCTTTATTCTGTCCCCTCTGTTGGGGAAATGTAATTAAAGTTGTTTAATCATCACAGTCTGCAGCTGAGTATGTGTTAATCTTATTCAATTCAATTCAATGCACAACAATACCCATCCATTTAATCTCCTTCCATAAACCTGCTCCTTTTATGGACTCTATTCAACTATACGATATTTAGAGAAAACAATCTGGATTAAGGTTCCCTAATTCAAAGGGAACCAAGTGGAAATGCAGATTGTCCTTCTTTTTTCACGTAGTTTCAGTGATTTTCACATAATTTTCAGTGATTTGCAACCTCTTCTCTTTCCTCAGGTGCTTTGTCCTTGGCATGTTCTTCCACCACAGCTGGAACAACTTCCCAACGGTAAGTATCTGTGTGTGGTATATTTACTGTGTTCAGGTACTTCTCATCTTTGTTATCAAATTCCTCAATGGCAAACACCCCCCCCCCCCCCTCACCCCCGCACCCTCCTTCTAAGTTCCTCAGTCTTGCAACTCTTGTTATCTGGGCTCCTACAAATTGTAGCCTCTCGCATTGACAATGTAGTGTATTGAAAATTACGATGCGCGTTTTGTCTACTTGTGATCATATACCTTGTGAGAGAGTGTGTGTGTGTGTTTACGTGTGTGTGTGTGTGTGTGTGTGTGCACGCGTGTGTGCACGTGTGTGTGTGTGTGCATGTGTGCATGTGTGTGTGTGTGTGTGTGTGCATACGTGTGTGTGTGCGTCCGTGTGTGTGTGCGCGTCCGTGTGTGTATGTGTGTGTGCGTCCATGTGTGTGTGCATGTATGTGTGCGTGCGTACGTGTGTGCGTGCGTACATGTGTGCATGCGTACGTGAGTGCGTGCGTATGTGTGTGCACGCGTACATGTGTGTGTGTACCTGATAGCAATCTTTTTAAGTGCAACAGGATTCTGTAGGGTAGATATAGAGACGATGAGCCCAATATTAACTCTATGCACATGAATAGATTTTAAGTGAGTTAAAATTACATCCATTTTAATGTTTCCATTTGAAAGGAATCCAAAACTAGGAACCATAGGTATGAGAGTCACTAAGAAATACAGAGGTGTATTCAGCAGTCTAGTAGGAATGTGAAACCCACGACCCACAATTGAAGTAAATTGATGCATCTGAAGGGAAGAAGCTGGATAAACGCATGAGAGAAAATGGGAACGTTTTTCTGAAAGACTGTAATGAGTGAGAATGATATGCTAATAGGATTAAACAAAGAGTAGGGGCAGGAGGAACAAGTGGAGCATAAATGCTGTCAATTGAGCCAAATGACCTATCTCTGGAATTTGAGCCAAACTCAAAAATAAACAGAATACTAACATTCTTGCTGCAATGAAGCAGGACCTTGGTGAGACCACACCTGGAATATTGTGTGCAGTTTTGGTCTGAGGAAGGATGTTCTTTCTCCAGAGGGAATGTAGAGAAAGTTTTCCAGACTGAGTCCTGGGATGGCGGGACTGATGTATGAGGAGAGATTGAGTTGGTTAGGATTGTATTCACTGGAGTTCATACAACGAGGGGGAATATGTTAGAAACCTATAAACTTCTAACAGGGTTAGACACAGTAGATGCAAGAAGGATGTTCTCAATGGCGGGGGAGTCCAGAATCATAGGTTACATTCCAAGGATACAGGGTAAATCTTTTAGGACTGAGATGAAGAGAAATTTCTTCACCCAGAGAGTGGTCAGCCTGTGGAGTTCACAACCACAGAAAGCAGTTGAGGCCAAAGCATTGTATGTTTTCAAAAAGCAATTAGATATAGCACTTGGGGCAAAGAGGATCAAATGATATGGGGAGAAAGTGGGGTCAGGCTATTAAGTTGGATGATCTGCCATGATCATATTGAATGGCAGACAAGCTTGAAGGGCTGAATAGCCAACACCTCTTCCTGTTTTCTATCTTTCTATGTAAAGAGAGCTTTCTTGAATCAGGCTTGACCAAAAGCTAACTACCCTTCCAATCTTCAAGGTCTAGTTCAATGAAATTGAGTGCATTAAGATCCAGGCCACAATCTCGAAGGTGTTTTGTGAAGTTAGCCTCGACCCAAAGTTTTACATTTGATTTTGGCATTAGGGTGAGCATAAGGTGTTTCACTCCAGGTTTGATTCAAGTGACCCACTAGGAAACGTTTACCAAAGTTTATTTAAGAACAAACTTCAAAACAAGAAGAATTAGCATAACTTTTACCAATTACAAGTTTCAAACATGATACAGTATAAACCTGAACAGCTAGTTAACTACATGGTTCTAAATCAGACTCCATCCCACAGAGACATACCCTTCTCCAGACTTGGCACAGAAACAAGTATGCTCACGTGTTGCTGGATTTTCAGCTTTTTAATACCTGCTGTTGGTCCTTTGAATGTTGGATCTAATCTCTGGGGCTCCCCAGTCCTGGGATTTCAAAAAGTATCCGGAGAGAGTGAGACTGCACCTTTCACCAGCTCCGACCAGCAACTGAGGAACAAAACTAAAAACTGGATATTTCTGTGGGAAAAAATCTGTTCCCAGTCATATCAACTGATCTGTCAATCATCCCTAAATCAAGCTCCACTCAGAAATCTCCAAGGAAAATTAAACCTCAGAACACTGCAGTAGTCAGATTAAAATCAGCATGATGTCCATTACATTTGTTCAGCAACAATTAGAGGACACCAGTTACAGACATCACGGATACGGCCTGCTTGAAAACCTGCAGAAAAACAAGATTAAAATACATTTCTTGAAGGCACAGTGTCGTCACAAGTGAAGTGAGAGTCCTGGGCAAAAATGGAGTGTTCCTATTTTAATACCTGGGACCAATATATTTGTCCTGTCTCAGGGGGACAGACACTGACTGTCCTGTCCCAAGGGGAAAGGCACTGACTAACCCGTCCCAAGGGGACAGACACTGACTGTCCTGTCCCAGGGGGACAGACACTGACTGTCCTGTCCCAAGGGGAAAGACACTGTCTGTCCTGTCCCAGGGGGGATAAACACTGACTGTCCTGTCCCAGGGGAAAGACACTGACTGTCCTGTCCCAGGGGAAAGACACTGACTGTCCTGTCCCAGGGGGACAGACACTGACTGTCCTGTCCCAGGGGGTAAACACTGACTGTCCTGTCCCAAGGGGATAAACACTGACTGTCCTGTCCCAAAGGGACAGACACTGACTGTCCTGTCCCAAGGGATAAACACTGACTGTCCTGTCCCAAAGGGACAGACACTGACTGTCCTGTCCCAGGGGGACAGACACTGACTGTCCTGTCCCAGGGGGACAGACACTGACTGTCCTGTCCCAAGGGGATAAACACTGACTGTCCTGTCCCAGGGGATAAACACTGACTGTCCTGTCCCAGGAGGAACCACACTGACTGTCCTGTCCCAGGGGGATAAACACTGACTGTCCTGTCCCAGGGGGATAAACACTGACTGTCCTGTCCCAAAGGGACAGACACTGACTGTCCTGTCCCAGGGGGATAAACACTGACTGTCCTGTCCCAGGGGGATAAACACTGACTGTCCTGTCCCAGGGGGATAAACACTGACTGTCCGGTCCCAGGGGGATAAACACTGACTGTCCTGTCCCAGGGGGATAAACACTGACTGTCCTGTCCCAGGGGGATAAACACTGACTGTCCTGTCCCAAGGGGATAAACACTGACTGTCCTGTCCCAGGGGGATAAACACTGACTGTCCTGTCCCAAGGGAATAAACACTGACTGTCCTGTCCCAGGGGGACAGACACTGACTGTCCTGTCCCAGGGGGACAGACACTGACTGTCCTGTCCCAGGGGGACAGACACTGACTGTCCTGTCCCAAAGGGACAGACACTGACTGTCCTGTCCCAGGGGGACAGACACTGACTGTCCTGTCCCAGGGGGTAAACACTGACTGTCCTGTCCCAGGGGGACAGACACTGACTGTCCTGTCCCAAGGGGATAAACACTGACTGTCCTGTCCCAGGGTAAACACTGACTGTCCTGTCCCAGGGTAAACACTGACTGTCCTGTCCCAGGGGAAAGACACTGACTGTCCTGTCCCAGGGGGTAAACACTGACTGTCCTGTCCCAGGGGAAAGACACTGACTGTCCTGTCCCAGGGGGATAAACACTGACTGTCCTGTCCCAGGGGGATAAACACTGACTGTCCTGTCCCAGGGGGATAAACACTGACTGTCCTGTCCCAGGGGGATAAACACTGACTGTCCTGTCCCAGGGGGATAAACACTGACTGTCCTGTCCCAGGGGGATAAACACTGACTGTCCTGTCCCAAGGGGATAAACACTGACTGTCCTGTCCCAGGGGGATAAACACTGACTGTCCTGTCCCAGGGGGATAAACACTGACTGTCCTGTCCCAGGGGGATAAACACTGACTGTCCTGTCCCAGGGGGATAAACACTGACTGTCCTGTCCCAGGGGGATAAACACTGTCTGTCCTGTCCCAGGGGGACAGACACTGACTGTCCTGTCCCAGGTGGACAGACACTGACTGTCCTGTCCCAGGGGGATAAACACTGTCTGTCCTGTCCCAGGGGGATAAACACTGTCTGTCCTGTCCCAGGGGGACAGATACTGACTGTCCTGTCCCAGGGGAAAGACACTGTCTGTCCTGTCCCAGGGGGATAAACACTGTCTGTCCTGTCCCAGGGGGACAGACACTGACTGTCCTGTCCCAGGGGGACAGACACTGACTGTCCTGTCCCAGGGGGACAGACACTGACTGTCCTGTCCCAGGGGGACAGACACTGACTGTCCTGTCCCAAAGGGACAGACACTGACTGTCCTGTCCCAGGGGGACAGACACTGACTGTCCTGTCCCAGGGGAAAGACACTGACTGTCCTGTCCCAGGGGGAGAAACACTGTCTGTCCTGTCCCAGGGGGATAAACACTGACTGTCCTGTCCCAGGGGGATAAACACTGTCTGTCCTGTCCCAGGGGGACAGACACTGACTGTCCTGTCCCAAGGGGAAAGGCACTGACTAACCCGTCCCAAGGGGACAGACACTGACTGTCCTGTCCCAGGGGGACAGACACTGACTGTCCTGTCCCAAGGGGAAAGACACTGTCTGTCCTGTCCCAGGGGATAAACACTGACTGTCCTGTCCCAGGGGAAAGACACTGACTGTCCTGTCCCAGGGGAAAGACACTGACTGTCCTGTCCCAGGGGGACAGACACTGACTGTCCTGTCCCAGGGGGTAAACACTGACTGTCCTGTCCCAAGGGGATAAACACTGACTGTCCTGTCCCAAAGGGACAGACACTGACTGTCCTGTCCCAAGGGGATAAACACTGACTGTCCTGTCCCAAAGGGACAGACACTGACTGTCCTGTCCCAGGGGGACAGACACTGACTGTCCTGTCCCAGGGGGACAGACACTGACTGTCCTGTCCCAAGGGGAAAGACACTGTCTGTCCTGTCCCAGGGGGGATAAACACTGACTGTCCTGTCCCAGGGGAAAGACACTGACTGTCCTGTCCCAGGGGAAAGACACTGACTGTCCTGTCCCAGGGGGACAGACACTGACTGTCCTGTCCCAGGGGGTAAACACTGACTGTCCTGTCCCAAGGGGATAAACACTGACTGTCCTGTCCCAAAGGGACAGACACTGACTGTCCTGTCCCAAGGGGATAAACACTGACTGTCCTGTCCCAAAGGGACAGACACTGACTGTCCTGTCCCAGGGGGACAGACACTGACTGTCCTGTCCCAGGGGGACAGACACTGACTGTCCTGTCCCAAGGGGATAAACACTGACTGTCCTGTCCCAGGGGATAAACACTGACTGTCCTGTCCCAGGAGGAACCACACTGACTGTCCTGTCCCAGGGGGATAAACACTGACTGTCCTGTCCCAGGGGGATAAACACTGACTGTCCTGTCCCAAAGGGACAGACACTGACTGTCCTGTCCCAGGGGGATAAACACTGACTGTCCTGTCCCAGGGGGATAAACACTGACTGTCCTGTCCCAGGGGGATAAACACTGACTGTCCGGTCCCAGGGGGATAAACACTGACTGTCCTGTCCCAGGGGGATAAACACTGACTGTCCTGTCCCAGGGGGATAAACACTGACTGTCCTGTCCCAAGGGGATAAACACTGACTGTCCTGTCCCAGGGGGATAAACACTGACTGTCCTGTCCCAAGGGAATAAACACTGACTGTCCTGTCCCAGGGGGACAGACACTGACTGTCCTGTCCCAAAGGGACAGACACTGACTGTCCTGTCCCAGGGGGACAGACACTGACTGTCCTGTCCCAGGGGGTAAACACTGACTGTCCTGTCCCAGGGGGACAGACACTGACTGTCCTGTCCCAAGGGGATAAACACTGACTGTCCTGTCCCAGGGTAAACACTGACTGTCCTGTCCCAGGGGAAAGACACTGACTGTCCTGTCCCAGGGGGTAAACACTGACTGTCCTGTCCCAAGGGGATAAACACTGACTGTCCTGTCCCAGGGGGATAAACACTGACTGTCCTGTCCCAAGGGGACAGACACTGACTGTCCTGTCCCAGGGGGTAAACACTGACTGTCCTGTCCCAGGGGGATAAACACTGACTGTCCTTAGAAACCTTAGAAACCCTACAGCACAGAAACAGGCCATTTGGCCCATCGAGTCTGCACCGACCACAATCCCACCCAGGCCCTACCCCCATATCCCTAGATATTTTACCCATTAATCCCTCTAACCTACGCATCCCAGGACACTAAGGGCAATTTTTTAGCATGGCCAATCAACCTAACCCACACATCTTTGGACTGTGGGAGGAAACCGGAGCACCCGGAGGAAACCCACGCAGACACGAGGAGAATGTGCAAACTCCACACAGACAGTGACCCAAGCTGAGAATCGAACCCAGGTCCCTGGAGCTGTGAAGCAGCAGTGCTAACCACTGTGCTACCGTGCCGCCCCCTGTCCCAAGGGGATAAACACTGACTGTCCTGTCCCAGGGGGATAAACGCTGACTGTCCTGTCCCAGGGGGATAAACACTGACTGTCCTGTCCCAGGGGGATAAACACTGACTGTCCTGTCCCAGGGGGATAAACACTGACTGTCCTGTCCCAGGGGGATAAACACTGTCTGTCCTGTCCCAGGGGGACAGACACTGACTGTCCTGTCCCAGGTGGACAGACACTGACTGTCCTGTCCCAGGGGGATAAACACTGTCTGTCCTGTCCCAGGGGGATAAACACTGTCTGTCCTGTCCCAGGGGGACAGATACTGACTGTCCTGTCCCAGGGGAAAGACACTGTCTGTCCTGTCCCAGGGGGATAAACACTGTCTGTCCTGTCCCAGGGGGACAGACACTGACTGTCCTGTCCCAGGGGGACAGACACTGACTGTCCTGTCCCAGGGGGACAGACACTGACTGTCCTGTCCCAGGGGGACAGACACTGACTGTCCTGTCCCAAAGGGACAGACACTGACTGTCCTGTCCCAGGGGGACAGACACTGACTGTCCTGTCCCAGGGGAAAGACACTGACTGTCCTGTCCCAGGGGGAGAAACACTGTCTGTCCTGTCCCAGGGGGACAGACACTGACTGTCCTGTCCCAGGGGAAAGACACTGACTGTCCTGTCCCAGGGGGAGAAACACTGTCTGTCCTGTCCCAGGGGGACAGACACTGACTGTCCTGTCCCAGGGGAAAGACACTGTCTGTCCTGTCCCAGGGGGATAAACACTGACTGTCCAGTCCCAGGGGGGATAAATACTGACTGTCCTGTCCCAGGGGGACAGACACTGACTGTCCTGTCCCAGGGGGGATAAACACTGACTGTCCTGTCCCAGGGGGTAAACACTGTCTGTCGTGTCCCAGGGGGGATAAACACTGTCTGTCCTGTCCCAGGGGGGATAAACACTGTCTGTCCTGTCCCAGGGGGATAAACGCTGACTGTCCTGTCCCAGGGGGATAAACACTGACTGTCCTGTCCCAGGGGGATAAACACTGACTGTCCTGTCCCAGGGGGACAGACACTGACTCTCCTATCCCAGGGGGAGAAACACTGACTGTCCTGTCCCAGGGGGAGAAACACTGACTGTCCTGTCCCAGGGGGAGAAACACTGTCTGTCCTGTCCCAGGGGGACAGACACTGACTGTCCTGTCCCAGGGGGAGAAACACTGACTGGGATGTGGCTCGAACACGGATTGTCATGACGATCTTACCAAGTTAGATGAGAAGCAGAGGTGAACTTACCAATAATATTGGTAAGGACTATGATTTAAATGGTAAAAAATTGCAGCATGCTGCTGTGCAGAGGGACCTGGGTGTCCTTGTGCAGGCATCGCAAGGAGTTGCTTTGCAGGTGCAGCAGGTAATTAAGAAGGCAAATGGAATTTTGTCCTTCATCGCTATAGGGATGGAGTTTAAAAACAGCAAGATTATGTTGCAGCTGTATAAGGTGCTGGTGAGGCCACACCTGGAGTACTGTGTACAGTTTTAATCTCCTTACTTGAGAAGGGATATACTGGCACTGGAGGGGGTGCAGAGGAGATTCACTAGGTTGATTCCGGAGTTGAGAGGGTTGGCTTATGAGGAGAGACTGAGTAAACTCGGGCTATACTCATTGGAATTCAGAAGAATGAGGGGAGATCTTATAGAAACACATAAGATTATGAAGGGAATAGATAAGATAGAAGCAGGAAAGTTGTTTCCACCGGCAGGTGAAACTAGAACTAGGGGGCATGGCCTCAAAATAAGGGGAAGCAGATTTAGGACTGAGTTGAGGAGGAACTTCTTCACACAAAGGGTTGTGAATCTGTGGAATTCCCTGCCCAGTGAAGCAGTTGAGGCTACCTCATTGAATGTTTTTAAGGCAAAGATAGATACATTTTCGAACAATAAAAGAATTAAGGGTTATGGTGAGCGGGCGGGTAAGTGGAGCTGAGTCCACAAAAAGATCAGCCATGATCTTATTGAATGGCGGAGCAGGCTCGAGGAGCCAGATGGCCTACTCCTGCTCCTAGTTCTTATGTAATAGGGGGGCTCATGCTGGCCGGTGGCTGTGGGGGCACCAATCCAAACCTGGTAGCTCTGCATTTGCTGATAGGCTGATCAAGCCTCTCAGCAGACAAACAGCACAATAATGGACTCTGATTGGTAGAGTCCCCTTAGAGCACAGGACTCAATTAGAGTCAAGTTATTATCAGTCCCCAATTAAAACATTGGGGCTTGGATCTCTGTGTGCACTGTCAACAGATGGCAAGGTGTGGATGATGCAGCCTCCCAATGAGATTTCAGACGGGCAATTCCAGCAACCCAGAAGGCAAAAGGATGTGGACCATCCATTGCCAATGCTGGTCTCCTGGCCCCTGTCTGGCCGGCTTCCAGTCCCTCATGCAGTGCCCTGTCTCCATAAATCACTGAACAGGGATGTCTGTAAATGTCTGGCTTCAGCCCAGCCCTGACTCCCAGCCCAGCATGGCCAATTGGGATGACAAGAGCCTTGACAATCTTTTTTTCCGAAAGAGACTAGATGAAGAAGAAACACAAAACTAAATTAACCTCTTGCCGGGCTGGCCAAACCACATTGTCGACTGAGAACCCTGGCCCTCACCCTGGATCTGAATCCACCCCTGCCTGCCGCTACTGTCACTGCCACCATATCCCTCACACTTGCAGTGGTGGGCGGATCCCCGGTTGAGAATGTGAAGAAGAAAGAGTGAGTGTCAGGATCCCCAACAGGAGACGGTCAGGGAGGATGAAGATGGAAGGAGTTTGACTTGAGCAAGTTGAAGGTGACTTGGAGCGGCTCATTGAACAGGGAGTTGGGGCTCAGCTGCAGTCAGACACTCACGGCCATCCTAGCTCAGTGACTCAGGGAGACAGGGTATGCAGGAGGGACTGGTAGTCAGCCAGAGCCACCCAGAAGCTGATTGCAATGGCTTGAGAATCCATGCCTTAAAAATAAATGATGGAAGAGAGGAAGAAGACATAAGAAGAATGAGAGTGAAGATGGTGGCGAATATCTTGTATAAAGAAGGAGACAAGACAGTTGGGCCCTGGAATAAGATAACTCCAGCACCAACACTGTCATTGTGGTTGCAGAAACCCCAGAATTGAAGCCATCTGGTGTTTTTCCTGCAGCCAGATCAGGGAATGTGAGCAGAACACAATCACAAAGACCACCAGAGATTTACAATGATGCAGTTTCCATCCCTACAAGCTTCTGAAGCAAGTAGAAACCAAGAAATGGAAAGAAATGGAAAAGATCTTTGAGGTGGTGAAATACAAAAACAGAGCCAGAGAGGGTGGTTCTGAAAGTCAATGCATTCAGCCAGAGCTTGCCAACCAGTTTGTTCTTGGGGAGCAGTAAATGTTGGATCATATTTTACAGACTGGTGCTCTGTATTCCATCCTAAGTAAGCGATCTACATGGACTCAATCTGTCTTCACCCCACAACGCCAGAAAGATTTTAAATTGATCTGGGGCAAACTTCTGGGAGCAACTGAGACAGCTGTAAAGTGGGAATTTTAAGCTTTAAGCATAATAACTGCTGTCAGCGATGGACTGGAACTGATAAAGGGTTTGAATGAAGTGTCAGTCACCCTGAGAGTGACGTTTTTGGATAAAGATTAAAAATACAGCCATTAAGTGGTCCATTTGTTTTCAGTCCCGCCTCCTTTTGAATGTTGAGCCACTCAAAGGTGATTATCTCCCAGACCAGCCTTTGGCCACTTCTATAAACCAATGCTGGTTTAGGAAGGAAGGGGTGAGCAAGCTCTGAGTCAGAGAGAGCAGGGTCCAAGGGATGTAGGATCTGATTTTAAATTTAACCATAACTTTATTCTGAGTTTTCCTCACCTTGTGCTTTTTAACGCTACTGATATCTGAACACTAGACTGTGCCCTAACATTGTGGATACATAGTGCTCGGACCCAATCATTCCAAATAATATGTCTTCGACAACTGGAATCTCTTTTTTTTTAAAAATCTAAAAAATTAAGTTTCATATTACTTTTGCTTTAGGAAAGAATATTTAAATAATTAAATTTAAAGTGGGGAACAACAAAATTTACATTTAAAGATTCCACATTTTAACACAACAGAAAATGGATTTTAACTGTTTTCAAAAGCCTGATTTTTTTTTTGCACATTATTTTGTTGTCTGGCTTGAATTAACACATATAAGTAAGCTTCTAACAACACAAGTTATTTTCTAGGAAGCTTTTCAAACAACCTATAAATGCTTGCATCGTCACATTTAGCAATATTAATTGGCAGTGTAAAATACTGGGCGGCATGGTAGCACAGTGGTTAGCACTGCTGCTTTACAGCACCAGGGACCCGGGTTCGATTCCTGGCTTGGGTCACTGACTGTGTGGAGTTTGCACATTCTCCCTGTGTCTGTGTGGGTTTTCTCCGGGTGCTCTGGTTTCCTCCCACGTAATGAAAGATATTCTGGTTGGGTGCATTGATCTGAACAGGCGCCGGACTGTGGCAACTAGGGGAATTTCACAGTAACTTCACTGCAGTGTTAATGTAAACCTTACTTGTGACTAATAAATAAACTTTAACTTTACTGATCCGTGTAGTCAGCTTTCATTAATTCTTGAGGTTGAACATTGGCTAAAGTAAAACCAATAATTATTTAACATTTGAAATGCAAATGTCATTGGGGTAGGGTCTGACACTATTGGGAGAGGGTGTGATGTCATGGGGTGGGATGTGATGTCATTGGGTGGGGCATGATATTGGCAGGGTGTGCTGTCATTGGGGCAGGGCATGATGTCATTGGGGGTGTGGTGTAATGTCATTAGGGACAGCATATAATGTCACATTGGGAATGGGGAGTGATATCATCCCCCCCCCCCCCCCCCACCAAGAAATGAAGTGAGCATGGGGTCCCACAAAGTGTACGTGCATCACTGGTGGGAAGATAAGCTGTGAGGAGGACACAGAGATATGGATGTGTTAGTGAATGGGTAACAAGATGACAGATGGAGTATAGTGTGGGGAAGTATGAAGATATTCACCTTGGACATTAGAATAGAAGAGCAGAATATTTTTTTAAAAGGTGAGAAACTTGTAAATGTTGATGTTCAGAGACTTGGGTGTGCTGCTACAAGGAATGTAGGTGCAGCAAGCAATCAGGAGGGCAAAAGACATGTTGGCCTTTATTGCAAGGTGATTGGTGTACAGGAATAAAACGTTTTGTTACAGTTGTACGGGGTTTTGTCGAGACCATATCTGGAGTACTGTGTGTGATTTTAGCCTCCATATTTAAAGATATATTTGTATTGGCTGTGGTATAGCATAGGCTGACTAAATTGGTCCCTGGGATGAGGGATTGTCCTATGATGAGAAGCTGAGTAAATTGGGTTTATATTCTCTGATGCTTAGCAGAATGACTCTATGACTCTGACAGGTGATTTCATACAAACATATTATTCTGAAGGGGTTTGATCAGATGGATGCAGAGAGATTGTTTCCATTGGTTGGGGAATCTAAAACACTGTGGCACAGCCTCAGGATAAGGACTAAATATTTAGGACTGAGGTGAGGAGAAATCTCTTCACTCAGAGTAATGAATCTTAGGAATTCTCAATCCCGGAGGGTTTAGGATGCTTCATCGTTGAATACGTTTACGGCTGGGATTGACAGATTTTTGGTCTCTCAGAGAATGAAGGGATTTGGGGAGTGGGCAGGAAAATAGAGTTGAAGGCCAGGATCCGCCATGGTCATGATGAATGGTGGACTGTGTGGTGAACTATTTCTTGTGTCCTTTATAACCTTGACTCTCTGCCTTTGCAGGCCTCGAAGTACATGGTTAGCATCAGATACTAGGCCTCTGCGAACAAACAACCGCCTCACCTCCAGATCTGCAGCTCCTTATCTGGGAGAACCATGGGGTGCAGGACGACTGGAAGTTGCAAGTCCAACTGCTGATACATTTACACCAACACCAACAACTGAAGTAAAAGTGAAGCCAGAGCCATCTGGAGAGTCAGGTGAGACTGACTGAATGACATAGCTGAAAGATAGGGGGCAGTGAGGCAGGGGCAATAGGAGGATTGGAAATGTAAAGCATGGTAAAGTTTATAAGGCAGCATGAATATTTTGTTTTACCTGGATTATGTAGCTGCAGCTGATGCAAAACCAAGGCTTCAGAGAGGGCACATATTGGAGCAGGCACCAGCATATAGCCTAGCAATTCACATTCAATTGGGTCAGAGTACAGCACCCGATCACAGATCAATCCACACAGTAATGACATAATTTAAGACTAACCACTCATTGATCAGTGATCTGTTTTGGGGTTTGTTATATGGTCCAAAGCATATTTAATTAAGTGCATGCGGACTAAATCTCGGTCATGTAATACAGGTTTTGGGTTGTTAAACAAGGCCCACTTGTTGAAACCATCATGTTAGAACAGTTAGTGCCCAGGCCGTCAGCACCATTATTGATTAGGATCTGTGAATGGTGGTCTTTGTTCTATGCTGGCGGTCTCAGAATAACCGTTTGCTGGGCCATTGTGTTAGCTTGGCTGGAATGTTTATGTGCTGTGAGCTTGGTTACATTCCAGCACCTGTGAGGTGTTTGCCTTTTTCACTTTGACACAGCTCAATAACTTCCAGAAGTGCCCAGAAGCCAGTTGGGGCCATCTTGTCAGTTCAGCAGTTGTCCATTTTGAACAAGACCGGAAAAGAGTTTATGTAGTGTTCCAACTGAACGAATACTTTTCTCAATGTCGCAACTGTGACACTCACAATTCAATACATTTTTTAAAGCTGTAGATGATCCCCGATTAGGAGGGAGAACTCCAATAGCACACAACAATGAGACACAGATGATGAATATGGCGACGGATGTATCATTAGGGTAAGCTAACTGGCTGGGGGGAAACATCACTTTCCATTCCCTTCTCTCGGTCTAGAATCTTCAAGACTACGGTGGGGGTGGGATGCAGAGATGTTGCGGCGAGTCCCTCTCACTGCCAGAGATTCTTTGCTTCAGCCTCCTGATTCATTCTAACTCATGATGTGGAGATGCCGGCGTTGGACTGGGGTGAACACAGTAAGAAGTCTCACAACACCAGGTTAAAGTCCAACACGTTTATTTGGTAGCAAAATCCACTAACTTGCTGCTCCTTCGTCAGGTGAGTGGGAGTTCTGTTCACAAACAGGGCATATAAAGACACAAACTCAATTTACAAAATAATGGTTGGAATGCGAGTCTTTACAGGTAATCAAGTCTTAACGTTACAGATAATGTGAGTGGAGAGAGGGTTAAGCACAGGTTAAAGAGATGTGTATTGTCTCCAGCTGGGACAGTTAGTGAGATTTTGCAAGCCCAGGCAAGTCATGGGGGTTATAGATAGTGTGACATGAACCCAAGATCCCGGTTGAGACCGTCCTCATGTGTGCGGAACTTAACTATCAGTCTCTGTTCAGTGACTCTGCGCTGTCGTGTGTCGTGAAGGCCGTCTTGGAGAACGCTTACCCGAAGATCAGAGGCCGAATGCCCATGAACGCTGAAATGTTCCCCAACAGGAAGAGAACACTCCTGCCTGGTGATTGTTGAGCGGTGTTCATTCATCCGTTGTCGTAGTGTCTGCATGGTCTCCCCAATGTACCATGCCTCGGGACATCCTTTCCTGCAGTGTATCAGGTAGACAACGTTGGCCGAGTTGCAAGAGTATGTACCGTGTACCTAGAAATCATAGATCATAGAAATCATAGAAACCCTACAGTGCAGAAGGAGGCCATTCGGCCCATCGAGTCTGCACCGACCACAATCCCACCCAGGCCCTACCCCCACATATTTACCCGACTCTAAGGGGCAATTTTTAACCTGGCCAACCAACCTAACCCACACATCTTTGGACTGTGGGAGGAAACCGGAGCACCCGGAGGAAACCCACGCAGACACGAGGAGAATGTGCAAACTCCACACAGACAGTGACCCGAGCCGGGAATCGAACCCGGGACCCTGGAGCTGTGAAGCAGCAGTGCTAACCACTGTGCTACCGTGCCGCCTGGTGGGTGCTGTTCTCACGTGAGGTGATGGCATCCGTGTCGATGATCTGGCACGTCTTGCAGAGGTTGCTGTGGCAGGGTTGTGTGGTGTTATGGTCACTGTTCTCCTGAAGGCTGGGTAGTTTGCTGCGGACAATGGTCTGTTTGAGGTTGTGCGGTTGTTTGAAGGCAAGAAGTGGGGGTGTGGGGATGGCCTTGGCGAGATGTTCGTCTTCATCAGTGACATGTTGAAGGTCAGTACTCAACGCCGACAACTGCCAGTCTTCAGATGCAATTTTACAACTCATCCACTTCATCCTGGACCACAATGTCTTCACCTTCAACAACCAGTTCTTCATCCAGACACACGGAATAGCCATGGGGACCAAATTCGCACCTCAATATGCCAATATCTTCATGCACAGGTTCGAACAAGACCTCTTACAAGGTTTTGTGAAGGGTAGGTTGTGCCTCACAAACCTTATTGAGTTCTTTGAGAAGGTGACCAAAGAGGTGGATGAGGGTAAAGCGGTTGATGTGGTGTATATGGATTTCAGCAAAGCGTTTGATAAGGTTCCCCATGGTAAGCTTTTACAGAAAATACGGACACATGGGATTGAGGGTGATTTAGTGGTTTGGATCAGGAATTGGCTAGCTGTAAGAAAACAAAGGGTGGTGGTTGATGGGAAATATTCATCCTGGAGTTCAGTTACGAGTGGTGTACCGCAAGGAGCTGTTTTGGGGCCACTGCTGTTTGTCATTTTTATTAATGACTTGGATGAGGGCGTGGAAGGATGGATTAGTAAATTTGCGGATGACACTAAAGTCGGTGGAGTTGTAGACAGTGCGGAGGGAAGTGGCAGGTTACAGAGGGACATAGATAAGCTGCAGAGCTGGGCTGAGAGGTGGCAAATGGAGTTTAATGCGGAAAAGTGTGAGGTGATTCACTTTGGAAGGAGTAACAGGAATACAGAGTACTGGGCTAATGGTAAGATACTTGGTAGTGTGGATGAACAGAGGGATCTGGGTGTCCATGTGCATAGATCCCTGAAAGTTGGCACCCAGGTTGATAAGGTTGTTAAGAAGATGTACGGTGTATTAGCTTTTATTGGTAGAGGGATTGAGTTTCGGAACCAGGAGGTCATGCTGCAACTGTACAAAACTCTGGTGCGGCCGCATTTGGAGTATTGCGTACAGTTCTGGTCGCTGTATTATAGGAAAGATGTGGAAGTGTTGGAAAGGGTGCAGAGGAGATTTACCAGGATGCTGCCTGGTATGGTGGGAAAATCGTATGAGGAAAGGCTGAGGGGCTTGAGATTGTTTTCGTTAGAGAGAAGAAGGTTAAGAGGTGACTTAATAGAGGCATACAAGATGATCAGAGGATTAGATAGGGTGGATAGTGAGAGCCTTTTTCCTCGGATGGTGTTGGCTAGCACGAGGGGACATAGCTTTAAATTGAGGGGTGAGAGATATAGGACAGATGTTAGAGGTAGGTTCTTTACTCAGAGAGTAGTAAGGGCGTGGAATGCCCTGCCTGCAGCAGTGGTGGACTCGTCAATGTTGAGAGCGTTCAAGTGGTTATTGGATAAACATATGGATGATATTGGAATAGTGTAGATTAGAGGGGCTTTAGATTGGTACCACTGGTCGGCGCAACATCGAGGGCCGAAGGGCCTGTACTGCGCTGGAATGTTCTACGTTCTATGTTCTTCACCGCACGGGACTTTCAACCGATGCTATACGCTAGATACATCGATGACATTTTCTTCCTTTGGACTCATGGTGAACAATCACTGAAACAACTATATGATGACATCAACAAGTTCCATCCCACCATCAGACTCACCATGGACTACTCTCCGGAATCGGTTGTACTCTTGGACACACGCATCTCCATCAAGGACGGTCACCTCAGCACCTCACTGTACCGCAAGCCCACGGATAACCTCACGATGCTCCACTTCTCCAGCTTCCACCCTAAACACGTTAAAGAAGCCATCCCCTACGGACAAGCCCTCCGTATACACAGGATCTGCTCAGATGAGGAGGATCGCAACAGACACCTCCAGACGCTGAAAGATGCCCTCATAAGAACAGGATATGGCGCTCGACTCATTGATCGGTTCCGACGCGCCTCACCAAAAAACCGCCCCGACCTCCTCAGAAAACAAATACGGGAGATGGCGGACAGAGTACCCTTCGTCGTCCAGTACTTCACTGGAGCGGAGAAGCTACGACATCTTCTCTGGAGCCTTCAACATGTCATTGATGAAGACAAACATCTCGCCAAGGTCATCCCCACACCCCCACTTCTTGCCTTCAAACAACTGCACAACCTCAAACAGCCTATTGTCCGCAGCAAACTACCCAGCCTTCAGGAGAACAGTGACCACGACACCACACAACCCTGCCACAGCAACCTCTGCAAGATGTGCCGGATCATCGACACGGATGCTATCATCTCACGTGAGAACACCATCTACCAGGTACACGGTACACACTCTTGCAACTCGGCCAACGTTGTCTACCTGATACGCTGCAGGAAAGGATGTCCCGAGGCATGGTACATTGGGAAGACTATGCAGACACTATGACAGCGGATGAATGAACACCGCTCGACAATCACCAGGCAAGAGTGTTGGGGAACACTTCAGCGGTCACGGGCATTCGGCCTCTGATCTTCGGGTAAGCGTTCTCCAAGGCGGCCTTCACGACACACGACAGCGCAGAGTCGCTGAGCAGAGACTGATAGCTAAGTTCCACACACATGAGGATGGTCTCAACCGGGATCTTGGGTCCATGTCACACTATCTGTAACCCCCATGACTTGCCTGGGCTTGCAAAATCTCACTAACTGTCCTGTCTGGAGACAATACACATCTCTTTAACCTGTGCTTAACGCTCTCTCCACTCACATTGTCTGTACCTTTGTGACTTGATTACCTGTAAAGACTCACATTCCAACCATTATTTTGTAAATTGAGTTTGTGTCTTTATATGCCCTGTTTGTGAACAGAACTCCCACTCACCTGATGAAGGGGCAGCGCTCCGAAAGCTAGTGGCTTTTGCTACCAAATAAACCTGTTGGACTTTAACCTGGTGTTGTGAGACTTCTTACTCATTCTAACTCGTCAGTTCAGACACGTTCTACAAAAATATCTCCAAGTCCTTTCCAATCAAAGGTAATCATTTCAGCTCTGTCCAAATTCGTCAAGTGAGCAGAATTGAATTTTTGGGGTTTCAGAAAACCCACCTCAGCAAAATACAGGACAGTGGGAAGGCGTTCCAGGAATCCGACCTACGTGTGAGAATTTGGGATTCCTGGAATCCTTCCTTCTGTTCGACTGGGTTGTGGGTGTCCAGGTCACCCGTTCCTGTGCGACCTTGATTATTCGGGAATCCCAATCCTGTCTGATGTTGGGGGTCCAGAAATCCTTCCTGTGTGAGTTTGGGAGTCTGGAAATCGTGACCCTCTGGGAGTTTGGGTGTCCGGGAATCATCGCCCTGTGTGAGTTTGAATTTTTGGACTTGTGGCCATTATCCTCAGTTCCAGAATTTTCTTTGAATAAACGCTGTTATCCTCTGTGTACAGAAAAACTCTCTCAACATTTTCCAATGGAAGCCAATTGGTCAGACGGTCAGAGCCTGGCCACAGTCACAGCAGATCCACGGGACAGGATGCCAATCGAAGAAGGCAAAGGCCAGTGGACGTGCTCAGCATGGCAACCACCTCACTGGTCAGCATGGACACAGTGTTGGAGCAGGCGGGGTGAGTGGTTTTCTGACATTGATGTTGATCTTGGAAGAGAATGAAGCTCTTGTACTGATGGGTGGTGTCTTTGGGAAGGCATACTGGGTGGGCAGGCTTACCAAGCTCTGCCCCTGAGACATGCCAAGGCACATCTCAATCCTCTGAGTTCCAAGTTCTGGCAAAGACTTCTGGATCCTAAATCCGGCGGAGGTATACTGATGCCAGGATACACTGGTTAGATTGAACTGATTTGGAAAGCGAAGGAGGCCATTCAGCCGTGTTCCACCACTTCATTTTCAATCACAACTGGTCCATGTTGGAACTCATTCTCGCCCCCTTTGATCCATAGGGCTTAATATCCTTCCCCAACTAAAATCTACCAATCTCAGTCTTGAAATTTTCAATTGATCCACAGCCTTAACATCTTTTTGGGGCAGAGATGTCACCCTTTGTGTGAAAAAATGCTTCCTAATGTACAAACATATGAATTAGGAGCAGGAGGAGGCAGATTGACCCCGGTGCCTGCTATGCCATTCAATAAGACTGGATTGTAATCTGAACCCAACATTCCAGTCTATCCCCTGATAACCTTTCACCTCTCCCAATCAAGAATGTATCTTGATCTGCCCTAAAAATGTTCAAATTCTGCTCCCACTGACTTTTGAGGAAGAGTTCCAGAGACTCACCAACCTCAGAAAGAATTATCCTCACCTGTTATAATTATTTTAAACAGTGACCCCACATTCAAGGATAAAAGCAAATTATTGCGGATGCTGGAATCTAAGCAAAACAGAAAATGCTGGAAAATTTCAGCAGAACTGTGAAGAGAGAATAGGATATAAGTAGCCAGCTCTCTCTGCGAACCACTCACACACAAAGAACATAAAAAAGAACAAAGAACAGTGCAGCACAGGAAACAGGCCCTTCGGCCCTCCAAGCCTGTGCCGCTCCTTGGTCCAACTAGACCAATCGTTTGTATCCCTCCATTCCCAGGCTGCTCATGTGACTATCCAGGTAAGTCTTAAACGATGTCAGCGTGTCTGCCTCCACCACCCTACTTGGCAGCGCATTCCAGGCCCCCACCACTCTGTGTAAAAAACATCCCTCTAATATCTGAGTTATACTTCGCCCCTCTCACCTTGAGCCCGTGACTCCTCGTGATCGTCGCTTCTGATCTGGGAAAAAGCTTCCCACCGTTCACCCTATCTATCCCCTTCATAATCTTGTACACCTCTATTAGATCTCCCCTCATTCTCCATCTTTCCAGGGAGAACAAGCCCAGTTTACTCAATCTCTCCTCATAGCTAAGACCCTCCATACCAGGCAACATCCTGGTAAACCTTCTCTGCACTCTCTCTAACGCCTCCATGTCTTTCTGGTAGTGCGGCGACCAGAACTGGATGCAGTACTCCAAATGTGGCCTAACCAGCATTCTATACAGCTGCATCATCAAACTCCAGCTTTTATACTCTATACCCCGTCCTATACAGGCAAGCATACCATATGCCTTCTTCACCTTCTCCACCTGTGTTACCACCTTCAAGGATTTGTGGACTTGCACACCTAGGTCCTTCTGTGTTTCTATACTCTTGATGGCTCTGCCATTTATTGTATAACTTCTCCCTACATTATTTCTTCCAAAATGCATCACTTCGCATTTATCTGGATTAAATTCCATCTGCCACCTCTCCGCCCAATTTTCCAGCCTATCTATATCCTGCTGTATTGCCCGACAATGTTCATCGCTATCCGCAAGTCCAGCCATCTTCGTGTCATCCGCAAACTTGCTGATAACACGAGTTACACCTTCTTCCAAATCATTTATATATATCACAAATAGCAGAGGTCCCAGTACAGAGCCCTGCGGAACACCACTGGTCACAGACCTCCAGCCGGAAAAAGACCCTTCGACCACTACCCTCTGTCTCCTATGGCCAGGCCAGTTCTCCACCCATCTAGCCACTTCTCCTTGTATTCCATGAGCCTTAACCTTCTTAACCAACCTGCCATGTGGGACTTTGTCAAATGCCTTACTGAAATCCATATAGACGACATCCACGGCCTTTCCTTCGTCAACCGTTTTTGTCACTTCCTCAATAAACTCCACCAAATTTGTAAGGCACGTCCTCCCTCTTACAAAACCATGCTGTCTGTCACTAATGAGATTGTTCCGTTCTAAATGCACGTACATCCTGTCTCTAAGAATCCTCTCCAACAACTTCCCTACCACGGACGTCAAGCTCACCGGCCTATAATTTCCCGGGTTATCCCTGCTACCTTTCTTAAACAACGGGACCACATTCGCTATTCTCCAATCCTCAGGGACCTCACCTGTGTCCAAAGAAGCGACAAAGATTTCCGTCAGAGGCCCAGCAATTTCATCTCTCGTCTCCCTGAGCAGTCTAGGATAGATGCCATCAGGCCCTGGGGCTTTGTCAGTTTTATTGTTCCCTAAAAAACCTAACACTTCCTCCCTCATAATGGAGATAGGGTTAACGTTTCGAGTCTGGACGATTTGAGGGGGGGTGGGGTGGGGGGTGAACGGGCTGGCCACGGGGGGCGGGGCCGGGCGGACGGGCGAGCTAGCGGGCTGGACGGACAGGGGGGGGAGTGGGGGGTGCGGAACGGGCTGGACGTGGGGAATATGTTTGGTGGAGACTGGATCAAAGGGAATTGGATTGTTGTGTATAACTCAGAAATGTGCTTGGCTGCAGGGAAAGTCAGGGGACTGGCACTCAGTGAATTGTTCCTGTTGAGGGCCAGCACAGAGTAAGAAGTTTAACAACACCAGGTTAAAGTCCAACAGGTTTATTTGGTAGCAAATGCCATTAGCTTTCGGAGCTCTGCCCCCTCGTCAGATGGAGTGGAAATCTGCTCACAAACAGGGCACAGAGACACAAACTCAATTTACAGAATAATGATTGGAATGCAGTCTTTACAGATAATCAAGTCTTAGAGGTACAAACAATGTGAGTGGAGAAAGCATTAAGCACAGGTTAAAGAGATGTGTATTGTCTCCAGACAGGACAGCCAGTGAGATTCTGCAAGTCCAGGCAAGCTGTGGGGGTTACAGATAGTGTGACATGAACCCAAGATCCCGGTTGAGGCCGTCCTCATGTGTGTGGAACTTGGCTATCTGTTTCTGCTCAGCGACTCTGCGCTGTCGTGTGTCGTGAAGGCCGCCTTGGAGAATGCTTACCTGAAGATCAGAGGCCGAATGCCCGTGACCGCTGAAATGCTCCCCAACCGGAAGAGAACACTCTTGCCTGGTGATTGTCGAGCGGTGTTCATTCATCCGTTGTCGTAGCGTCTGCGGATTAACGACAACGGATGAATGAACACCGCTCGACAATCACCAGGCAAGACTGTTCTCTTCCTGTTGGGGAACACTTCAGCGGTCACGGGCATTCGGCCTCTGATCTTCGCGTAAGCATTCTCCAAGGCGGCCTTCACGACAGCGCAGAGTCGCTGAGCAGAGACTGATAGCCAAGTTCCTCACACATGAGGACGGCCTCAACCGGGATATTGGGTTCATGTCACACTATCTGTAACCCCCACAGCTTGCCTGGACTTGCAGAATCTCACTGGCTGTCCTGTCTGGAGACAATACACATCTCTTTAACCTGTGCTTAATGCTCTCTCCACTCACATTGTTTGTACCTCTATGACTTGATTATCTGTAAAGACTGCATTCCAATCGTTATTCTGTAAATTGAGTTTGTGTCTCTGTATGCCCTATTTGTAAGCAGATCTCCACTCCACCTGACGAAGGGGTAACGCTCCGAAAGCTAGTGGCATTTGCTACCAAATAAACCTGTTGGACTTTAACCTGGTGTTGTTAAACTTCTTACTGTGTTTACCCCAGTCCAACGCCGGCATCTCCACATCAGCACAGAGTACACAGGATAGTTACAGCACAGAAGGAAGTCATTCAGTGATGCACAAAGCTGGATGACGGGAGCTGTATTCCTTTGTTGAAGTGATTGTCGGTGAGAAGTTGCAGCTTCACTTCCTGATCCCGGAGGAAGAACACTGGCCACATACACACTATTCCCACCATCTCCTAACTCAGAATCAACTGGCAGCATGCTGTCAGTATCAATTCCAGACACGTTGAGAAGTGGTGGCTAGTTTCCCATGGAAAAGCTTCACCCTCAGTCCTCCTGCAGTCCCAGAAACGCTGAGCTGGCAATAGGAGAGAACCTCAGAATTGTGGGCTGAGATACCTGTTCTCAGGTGAGGGGGGAAGGGGTGTTGGAATCCCCCGGTTAAGCAGGGCTGTGCAACTGGCCTAGAAAATAGAATACTTATTATCAATAATGTCCATTTTAAACCTAGAATTTGCAGTTCACATTTAACAGTGTTTCCCCTGTTTTTAAACCGACTCTGATTCGAAAACGCGGGCTGTTTTTATTGTGGAATAGTCATAAATAAAAGTGTGTTCCCTTGACAGCGATGTGACCAATATTCCAGAGGGATTCTCCAAGTTTCCATCTCCTCCCGAGCCCCATTTATCAATACCGCAAAGCTCCAATAATACACCAAACGGCAAGAGGCACCAGAAACTCTTGGTAAAAGCAGGCAGACCTTCAGTGATGAATGGAGTGAGTGGGAGAACAGCAATGATCCATCTGAATAGCCGGACAGTGGCCAGTGCAATGCCGCTGGTAAATGCCAATACAGTGGGATGTACCGAGGGATTGAGGCACACAACGTGCAAGAAACCTTGGGAAATGCCTCACAGGGACTCAGATTGTGAGATACAGAGGAGACGCAAACAAAACTCACTGGTGGAAACCCTCAAACATCAGCTGTCCACAGTTTGCCTGTGGGAGGACACCAAGCAGTCACTGCGCTCTGGCAATCCACAAAACAGTAAGGAGTCTAACAACACCAGGTTAAAGTCCAACAGGTTTATTGAGTCCACAAAACAGCAGGTTCGCCATGTAACTTCACAAACTGTATCAGCACCAGAAACAGCTCACCACGCTGACCCCTGACCCCCCACAGTTTCATGTATGACCCTTCACTACTTGACCCCTGATCCCACCCAACTTCAGTCACCTTTCACCACTTGACCCCTGACCTTTGACCCCACCCAGCTTCATCCTTGGTTCCCTCTCCCGCCTCCTCCACTTTAACCTCATAGATTATTCTCACTGGTATATTTTTAGGCGGAACAATTTTAAAATGATTCTATTTTTTTAAACTAACTGCTGATTTCTGTATTTCTGAAAGTGTGACTCACTCAGTGATGGTGATGTACAGGATTTACCCTCAGCTTATACAAACATTTCCCCTTGACCAATATGCTAATGGATGCCCAGAGGAAGCTGCTCCCAGTTAAACAGCATCAATGAAAATCAACAACCTGCAACAAACCCCCTCCCCACACCCTCACAGTGCTGCAGGTGGAATCCACTTGTCAAAATGCACACACTCGCATCACACATCAAATCCCAGTGCTTGGATAGTATCCCAACTGAATCCCTCATAGTCCCAGTGCGCAGTCCCGCACCAAATCCCTGTCCCAGGACCCTGTCCCGGACCGAATCCCTGTCCCAGGACATTGTCCCGGACTGAATCCCTGTCCCAGGACATTGTCCCGGACCGAATCCCTGTCCCAGGACATTGTCCCAGACAGAATCCCTGTCCCAGGACATTGTCCCATACCACATCCCTGTCCCAGGGCACTGGAATGAGATAGAGAATCTGGTGAACTGGTGCGGTAACAATAATCTCTCCCTCAATGTCAACAAAATGAAGGAGATTGTCATGGACTTCAAGAAGCGTAGAAGAGAACATGCCCCTGTCTACATCAACGCGGATGAAGTAGAAAGGGTTGAGAGCTTCAACTTTTTGTGTGTCCAGATCACCAACAACCTGTCCTGGTCCCCCCATGCCGACACTATAGTTAAGAAAGCCCACCAATGCCTCTACTTTCTCAGAAGACTAAGGATATTTGGCATGTCAGGTACGACTCACACCAACCTTTACAGATGCACCATAGAAAGCATTCTTTCTGGTTGTATCACAGCTTGGTACGGTTCCTGCTCTGTCCAAGACCGCAAGAAACTACAAAAGGTCATGAATGTAGCCCAATCCATCAGGCAAACCAGCCTCCCATCTATTGATTCTGTCTACACTTCCCGCTGCCTCGGCAAAGCAGCCAGCGTAATTAAGGACCTCATGCATTCTGGGCATTCTCTCTTCCACCTTCTTCCCTTGGGAGAAAGATGCGAAAGTCTGAGATCACGTACCAACCGACTCAAGAACAGCTTCTTCCCTGCTGCTGTCAGACTTTTGAATGGACTTACCTTGCATTAAGTTGATCTTTCTTTATACCCTAGCTATGACTGTAACATTACTGCACTCTCCCGTTTCTTTCTTGATGAATGGTGTGCTTTGTATAGCAAACAATACTTTTCACTCTATGTTAATACATGTGACAATAATAAATCAAATCAAAGTACCACACTGCATCGCTGTCACAGTACACTGTCCCACACTGCATCACTGTCACAGGACACTGTCCCCCACCGAATCCCTGTCCCAGGACGCTGTCTCAAACCGAATCCCTGTCCTCCAACGAATCCCTGTCCCAGGACACTGTCCCACAACAAATATCTCTCCCAGGACACTATAACGAACCCTGGCCCACACTGAAACCCTTCCGAGGACACTGCCACGGACCAAATCCCTGTCCCAGGACACTGGCTCAGACAGAATTCCTGTCCCAGGATACTGATCCACACAAATCCCTGTCTCTGTCCCAGGACACTGTCCTACAGGGAATCCCTGTCCCAGGACACTGTCCTACAGGGAATCCCTGTCCCAGGACACTGTCCTACAGGGAATCCCTGTCCCAGGACACTGTCCTACGGGGAATCCCTGTCCCAGGACACTGTCCTACAGGGAATCCCTGTCCCAGGACACTGTCCTACAGGGAATCCCTGTCCCAGGACACTGTCCCACTTCGAATCCCTTTCCCAGGACACTGTCCCGCCCTAAATCCCTGTCCCAGGACACTGTCCTGCACCGAATCCTTGTCCCAGGACACTGTCTCAAACCGAATCCCTGTCCTCCAACGAATCCCTGTCCCAGGACACTGTCCCACAACAAATATCTCTCCCAGGACACTATAACGAACCCTGGCCCACACTGAAACCCTTCCGAGGACACTGCCACGGACCAAATCTCTGTCCCAGGACACTGGCTCAGACAGAATTCCTGTCCCAGGATACTGATCCACACAAATCCCTGTCTCTGTCCCAGGACACTGTCCTACAGGGAATCCCTGTCCCAGGACACTGTCCTACAGGGAATCCCTGTCCCAGGACACTGTCCTACGGGGAATCCCTGTCCCAGGACACTGTCCTACAGGGAATCCCTGTCCCAGGACACTGTCCTACAGGGAATCCCTGTCCCAGGACACTGTCCTACAGGGAATCCCTGTCCCAGGACACTGTCCCACTTCGAATCCCTTTCCCAGGACACTGTCCCGCCCTAAATCCCTGTCCCAGGACACTGTCCTGCACCGAATCCTTGTCCCAGGACACTGTCGGAAACAAATTCCTGTCCCGGGACACTGTACCACATCGAATCACTCTCGCAGGAAACTGCCCCGGAACAAATCTCCGTCCCAGGACACTGTCCCACACCGAATCCCTATCCCAGAACACTGTCCCATGCCGAATTCCTGTCCAAGGGCACTATGCCGTACCGTAACGCTGGCACAGGACACTGTCCCACACAGAATCCCTGTCCGAAAACAGTGTAAATATGAAGGGTTATGGGAATGGGGACTGGGTGGATTGTGATCGGTGCAGACTCAATGGGCCAAATGGCCCCTTTCTGCACTGTAGGGTTTCTATGATTCTGTGACACTGTCCCACGCTGATTCCCTGTCCCAGGACACTGTCCTGATATGGAGATGCCGGCGTTGGACTGGGGTAAACACAGTAAGAAGTCTCACAACACCAGGTTAAAGTCCAACACGTTTATTTGGTAGCAAAAGCCACAAGCTTTCGGAGTGCTTGCTGCTCCTTCGTCAGGTGAGTGGGAGTTCTGTTCACAAACAGGGCATATAAAGACACAAACTCAATTTACAAAATAATTTGTTTGGAATGCGAGTCTTTACAGGTAATCGAGTCTCAAAGGTACAGACAATGTGAGTGGAGAGAGCGTTAAGCACAGGTTAAAGAGATGTGTATTGTCTCCAGACAGGACAGTTAGTGAGATTCTGCAAGCCCAGGCAAGTCGTGGGGGTTACAGATAGTGTGACATGAACCCAAGATCCTGGTTGAGGCCGTCCTCATGTGTGCGGAACTTGGCTATCAGTCTCTGCTCAGCGACTCTGCGCTGTCATATGTCATGAAGGCCGCCTTGGAGAACGCTTACCTGAATATCAGAGGCCGAATGCCCGTGACCATTGAAATGTTCCCCCACAGGAAGATATCACTCTTGCCTGGTGATTGTCGAGCGGTGTTCATTCATCCGCTGTCGTAGCGTTTGCATGGTCTCCCCAATGTACCATGCCTCGGGACATCCTTCCCTGCAGCGTATCAGGTAGACAACGTTGGCCAAGTTGCAAGAGTATGTACCATGCACCTGGTGGATGGTGTTCTCACGTGAGATGATGGCATCCGTGTCGATGATCCGGCATGTCTTGCAGAGGTTGCAATGTCCTGTACCAGGACATTGTCCCACAGGGAATCCCTGTCCTAGGACACTGTCCCACATCAAATCACTCTCGCAGGAAACTGCCCCAGAACAAATCCTTGTCCCAGGACATGGTCCTACGCGAAATCCCTCTCCCAGGACACTGTCCCAGACTGAATCCCTCTCCCAGGACACTGTCCTACACCAATTCCCTGTCCCAGGACGTTGTCCCGGACCGAATCCCTGTCCCACGCTGAATCCCTGTCCAAGGGCACTATGCCGTACCGTAACATTGGCACAGGACACTGTCCCACACAGAATTCCTGTCCCAGGACACTGTCCCGGAACAAATCCCTGTCCCAGGTCACTGTCCCGGAACAAATCCCTGTCCCAGGATACTATCCAACATCGAATCGCTCTCGCAGGTCACTGTCCCCCACCGAATCCCTGTCCCAGGACACTGTCCAACAGCAAATCCCTGTTCCAGGACACTGTCCCACATGGAGTGCCCGTTTCAGGACACTGTTCGAAACAAATCCCTGGCCCAGGAAACTGTCCGAAGTAAATCCCTGTCCCAGAACAAATCTCTGTCCCAGGACACCGTCCCAATCCCTGTTCCTGGATGTTGTCCCGGACCAAATCCTTCCCAGGACAGTGTCCCATACCGAATCCCTGTCCCAGGACAATGTTCCATACCGAATCCCTGTCCCAGGACAGTGTAAATATAAGGAGTTATGGGAATGGGGACTGGGTGGGATTGTGGTCGGTGCAGACTCGATGGGCCAAATGGCCTCTTTCTGCGCTGTAGGGATTCTATGATTCTGTGACACTGTCTCACACTGAATCCCTGTCCCAGGATTCTGTCCCATATTGAATCCCTATCCCAGGAGATTGTCACGGCCCAATTCTCTGTCCCAGCATATTGTCCCACACCGAATCCCTGTACAAGGGCACTGTCCCACACCGCATCGCTGTCACAGGACACTGTCCCAGAACAAATCTCTGTCACAGGACACTGTCCCAATCCCTGTCCCAGAACATTGTCCCGGACCAAATCCCTGATCCAGCACACTGTCCCAATCCCTGTCCCAGAACATTGTCCCGGACCAAATCCCTGATCCAGCACACTGTCCCACACCGAACCCCTGACCCAACACACGGTCAAACACCGAATCCCTGTCCCAGGGCACTGTCCCACACCGATTGCTGTCACAGGACACTGTCCCACACTGAATCCCTGTCCCAGGACACTGTCCCACACAGAATCCCTTTCCGAGGACAGTGTAAATATGAAGGGTTATGGGAATGGGGACTGGGTGGATTGTGATCGGTGCAGACTCGATGGGCCAAATGGCCCCTTTCTGCACTGTAGGGTTTCTATGATTCTGTGACACTGTCCCACGCCGATTCCCTGTCCCAGGACACTGTCCTGATATGGAGATGCCGGCGTTGGACTGGGGTAAACACAGTAAGAAGTCTCACAACACCAGGTTAAAGTCCAACACGTTTATTTGGTAGCAAAAGCCACTAGCTTTCGGAGCGCTTGCTGCTCCTTCGTCAGGTGAGTGGGAGTTCTGTTCACAAACAGGGTATATAAAGACACAAACTCAATTTACAAAATAATTTGGTTGGAATGCGAGTCTTTACAGGTAATCCAGTCTCAAAGGTACAGACAATGTGAGTGGAGAGAGCGTTAAGCACAGGTTAAAGAGATGTGTATTGTCTCCAGACAGGACAGTTAGTGAGATTTTGCAAGCCCAGGTAAGTCGTGGGGGTTACAGATAGTGTGACATGAACCCAAGATCCTGGTTGAGGCTGTCCTCATGTGTGCGGAACTTGGCTATCAGTCTCTGCTCAGCGACTCTGCGCTGTCATATGTCATGAAGGCCGCCTTGGAGAACGCTTACCCGAAGATCAGAGGCTGAATGCCCGTGACCGCTGAAACGTTCCCCAACAGGAAGCTATCACTCTTGCCTGGTGATTGTCGAGCGGTGTTCATTCATCCGCTGTCGTAGCGTCTGCATGGTCTCCCCAATGTACCATGCCTCGGGACATCCTTCCCTGCAGCATATCAGGTAGACAACACTGGCCGAGTTGCAAGAGTAGGTACCGTGTACCTGGTGGATGGTGTTCTCACGTGAGATTATGGCATCCGTGTCGATGATCCGGCATGTCTTGCAGAGGTTGCAATGTCCTGTACCATCAAATCACTCTCGCAGGAAACTGCCCCAGAACAAATCCTTGTCCCAGGACACGGTCCCACACAAAATCCCTCTCCCAGGGCACTGTCCCGGACTGAATCCCTCTCCCAGGACACTGTCCTGTACCAATTCCCTGTCCCAGGACGTTGTCCCGGACCGAACCCTGTCACAGGACACTGTCCCACATCAAATCACTCTCGCAGGACACTGTCCCGGAACAAACCCCTGTCACAGGATACTGTCCCACATTGAATCCCTGTCCAAGGGCACTATGCTACACCGCATCGTTGGCACAGGACACTGTCCCACACCAAAACCCTGTCCCAGGGCACTGTCTCGGAACAAATCCCTGTCCCAGGACACTGTCCCGCACTGAATCCCTGTCCCAGGACGCTGTCCCACACCGAATCTCTGTCCCAGGACACTGTCCTGCACTGAACCCTTGTCCCAGGACACGATCCCACACGAAATCCCTGTCCCAGGACATTGTTCTGGACTGAATCCCTCTCCCAGGACACTGTCCCATATTGAATCCCTATCCCACGGCCGAATCCCTGTAACAGGACATTGTCTCCCACCGAATTTCTGTCCCTGGACACTGTCCCGCACTGAATCCCTGTCACAGGACACTGTCCCACAGTGAATCCGTGTCCCAGGACACTGTCCCACAGTGAATCCCTGTCCCAGGACACTGTCCCACACTGAATCCCTGTCCCAGGACACTGCCCCACAGTGAATCCCTGTCCCAGGACACTGTCCCACACTGAATCCCTGTCCCAGGACACTGTCCCGCACTGAATCCCTGTCCCAGGACACTGCCCCGCACCAAATCCCTGTCCCAGGACACGGTCCCACATCGAATCCCTGTCCCAGGACACTGTCCCACACTGAATCCCTGTCCCAGGACACTGTCCCACACTGAATCCCTGTCCCAGGACACTGCCCCGCACCAAATCCCTGTCCCAGGACACTGTCCTGCACCGAATCCCTGTCCCAGGACACTGTCCTGCGCCGAATCCCTGTCCCAGGACACTGTCCCACACTGAAATCCCTGTCCCAGGACACTGTCCTGCGCCGAATCCCTGTCCCAGGACACTGTCCCGCACTGAATCCCTGTCCCAGGACGCTGTTCCAGACCGATTTTCTGTCCTAAGACACTGCCCCATTCCAAATCATTGTCCCAGGACACAGTGCCGGAATGAATCCCTGTCCCAGGACACTATCCCACACTGAATCCCTGTCCCAGGGAGACCGTCCCACACTGAATCCCTGTCCCAGAACACTGTGACACAACGAATCCCTGTCCCACACTGAATCCCTGTCCCAGAACACTGTCACACAACGAATCCCTGTCCCAGACCGAATCTCTGTCCCAGAACACTGTCACACAACGAATCCCTGTCCCAGACCGAATCTCTGTCCCAGAACACTGTCCCGGACCGAATCCCTGTCACAAGACACTGTCACACAACGAATCCCTGTCCCAGACCAAATCCCTGTCCTAGGACACCGTCCCTGACCCAATGTCTATCCCAGGACACCGTCCCACACTGAATCCCTGTCGCAAGACACTGTCCCACAGCAATTCACTGTCCCAAGACACTGTCCCACACTGAATCCCAGTCCCGGGATAGTGTCCCACACAGAATCACAGTCTCAGACACTGTCCCGGACCGAATCACAGTCACAGGACCCTGTCCCACATCGAATCCCTGTCCCAGGACACTGGCTCGGACCGAATTCCTGTCCCAGGGCACTGTCCCACATCGAATTGCTGTCCCAAGACACTGTCCACGCCGAATCTCTGTCCCAGGGCAATGGCTCGGTCCAAATCCCCGTCCCAGGACATTGTCCCACATCGAATCCCTGTTCTACGACACTGTCCTAGACTGAAACCCTTTCCTTGTCGCAGGACACTGTCCCGCACTGAATCAGTGTCCTGGGACAGGGCCACATACCACCTATCTCCCCAGTCACAGGCTTCCTATCTCCCCGGGCACCCACTCCCTATCTCCCCATGCACAGTCCCCTATCTCCCCATGCACAGTCCCCTATCTCCCGGGGCACAGTCCCCTATCTCCCGGGGCACAGGGTCCCTATCTCCCCAGCCATGTATCTATAGATATCTGAAGAGAGAATGGTTGGTGAAGTCAAATGTAAGTCCCTACAGACAGAAACGGGGGACTAAAAGGAGACAGAGAAATGGCTGAGCAACTGAATACGTACTTTGGTTCTGTCTTCACAAAAGAGGACACAAATCAAATGCTGGAAATGTTGGAGAATGCAAGATTTAGTGAGAGGGAAGAACTGAGGGAGATCAATATTAGTAGAGAAATGGAGCTGGGAAAATTGATGGAATTGAAGGTGGATAAATCCCGAGGGCCTGATAATCTACATCCCAGAGTACTTAAGGAAGTGGCTCTAGAAACAGTGGGTGCATTGGTGGTCATCTTCCAGCAATCCATAGACTCAGGAACAGTCCTGCAGATTGGGGAGCAACTAATGTCACTCCAATATTCAAAACTGAGGTAGAGAGAAAACAGGGAATTTAAACATGGATAGTGTGGAAAATTCTCGAATCCATTATCAAGGACTTTATAGCAGAGCATTTAGAAAGCAGTGGCAGGATCAGACAGAATCACAATGGATTTATGAAGGGGAAAACATGCTTGCCAAATCTGTTGGAATTCTTTGAAGATGTAACTAGTAGAGTTGACAAGGGGGAGCCAGTCGATGTGGTATATTTGGATTTTCAGAAAGCGTTTGACAAAGTCCCGCATAAGAGATTATCGTGCAAAATTAAAGTGCTTGGGATTGGGGGAAGTGTACTGAGATGGATAGAAAACTGGTTGGCAGAGAAGAAAAAAAAGAGTAGGAATTAATGGGTGATTTTCAAATTGGCAGGCAATAACTAGTGGGGTCCCACAGGGATCTGTGCTGGGACCCCAGCCATTCACAATATATATTAATGATTTGGATGAGGGAACAAAATGTAACATCTCAAAGTTTGCAGATGATACCAAGTTGGGTGGGAGGATGAACTGTGATGAGGGTGCAGCGATCCTTCAGAATGATCTGGACAGGTTGGGTGAGTGGGCAAATCAATGGCAGATGCAGTATAATTTGGATAAGTGTGAGGTTATTCATCTTGGAAGCAAAAACAAGGCGGCAGATTACTACAGATTGAATGGCTGTAAATTGGGAGAGGGGAGTGTGCAGCGGGATCTGGGTGTCCTTGTGCACCAGTCGCTGAAGATAAGCAAACATGTGCAGCGGGCGGTAAAGAAGGCAAATGGGTATGTTGACCTACATTGCGAGAGATTTCAAGTACGGGAGCAGGAACGTGCTGTTGCAATTATACAGGGCCTTGGTGAGGACACACATAGAGTATTCTGCGCAGTTTTGGTCTCCCTTCTTGAGGAAGGATGTTCTTGCTCTCGAGGGAATGCAGCAAAGGTTTACCAGGCTGATTCTGGGGATGGCGGGACTGATGTATGAGGAGAGATTGACTAGGTTAGGATTGTTTTTGCTGGAGTTTAGACGAATGAGGGGGGATCTCATAGAGACTTATAAAATTCTAACAGGACTAGACAGGGTAAATGCAGGGAGGATGTTCCCAATGGTAAGGAAGTCCAGAACCAGGGGTCACAGTCTGAGGATTGAGGGTAGACCATTTAGCACTGAGGTGTGAAGACATTTCTTCATCCAAAGAGTGGTGAGCCTGTGGAATTCATTACCACGGGAAGTAGTGGATTGCAAAACATTGGTTGTATTCAAGAGATGGCTGGATATAGCACTTGCAGCGAATGGGATCAAAGGTTATGGGGAGAAAGAAGGGTTAGACTATTGACTTGGACAATGAGCCATGATCGTAATGAGTGGTGGAGCAGGCGCGAAGGGCCAAATGGCCTCCTCCTGCTCCTATCTTCTATGTTCCAATCTCCCCGGGCATCGGCTCCCCTATGTCCCCGGGCACAGTCGCATTATCTCCTTGGCCACAAGCTCCCTCTCTCTCCGGGCACAGTCCCCCTGTCTCTCCGGGCACAGTCCCCCTGTCTCCCCGGGCACAGTCCCCCTGTCTCCCCGGGCACGGGCTCCCTGTCTCCCCGGGCACAGTCCCCCTGTCTCCCCGGGCACAGTCCCCCTGTCTCCCCGGGCACAGTCCCCCTATCTCCCCGGGCACAGTCCCCCTGTCTCCCCGGGCACAGTCCCCCTGTCTCCCCGGGCACAGTCCCCCTGTCTCCCCGGGCACAGTCCCCCTGTCTCCCCGGGCACAGTCCCCCTGTCTCCCCGGGCACGGGCTCCCTGTCTCCCCGGGCACAGTCCCCTGTCTCCCCGGGCACACCTGTCTCCCCGGTCACAGTCCCCCTGTCTCCCCGGGCACGGGCTCCCTGTCTCCCCGGGCACAGTCCCCCTGTCTCCCCGGGCACAGTCCCCCTGTCTCCCCGGGCACGGGCTCCCTGTCTCCCCGGGCACAGTCCCCCTGTCTCCCCGGGCACAGTCCCCCTGTCTCCCCGGGCACGGGCTCCCTGTCTCCCCGGGCACAGTCCCCCTGTCTCCCCGGGCACAGTCCCCCTGTCTCCCCGGGCACAGTCCCCCTGTCTCCCCGGGCACAGTCCCCCTGTCTCCCCGGGCACGGGCTCCCTGTCTCCCCGGGCACGGGCTCCCTGTCTCCCCGGGCACGGGCTCCCTGTCTCCCCGGGCACAGTCCCTCTGTCTCCCCGGGAACAGTCCCCCTGTCTCCCCGGGCACAGTCCCCCTGTCTCCCCGGGCACAGTCCCCCTGTCTCCCCGGGCACGGGCTCCCTGTCTCCCCGGGCACAGTCCCCTGTCTCCCCGGGCACACCTGTCTCCCCGGTCACAGTCCCCCTGTCTCCCCGGGCACGGGCTCCCTGTCTCCCCGGGCACAGTCCCCCTGTCTCCCCGGGCACAGTCCCCCTGTCTCCCCGGGCACGGGCTCCCTGTCTCCCCGGGCACAGTCCCCCTGTCTCCCCGGGCACAGTCCCCCTGTCTCCCCGGGCACGGGCTCCCTGTCTCCCCGGGCACAGTCCCCCTGTCTCCCCGGGCACAGTCCCCCTGTCTCCCCGGGCACAGTCCCCCTGTCTCCCCGGGCACAGTCCCCCTGTCTCCCCGGGCACGGGCTCCCTGTCTCCCCGGGCACGGGCTCCCTGTCTCCCCGGGCACGGGCTCCCTGTCTCCCCGGGCACAGTCCCTCTGTCTCCCCGGGAACAGTCCCCCTGTCTCCCCGGGCACAGTCCCCCTATCTCCCCGGGCACGGACTCTCTGTCTCCCCGGGCACAGTCCCCCTGTCTCCCCGGGCACGGGCTCTCTGTCTCCCCGGGCACAGTCCCCCTGTCTCCCCGGGCACGGGCTCTCTGTCTCCCCGGGCACAGTCCCCTGTCTCCCCGGGCACGGACTCTCTGTCTCCCCGGGCACAGTCCCCGTCTCCCCGGGCACGGACTCTCTGTCTCCCCGGGCACAGTCCCCCTGTCTCCCCGGGCACGGGCTCCCTGTCTCCCCGGGCACAGGCTCCCTGTCTCCCCGGGCACAGGCTCCCTGTCTCCCCGGGCACGGGCTCCCTGTCTCCCCGGGCACGGGCTCCCTGTCTCCCCGGGCACAGTCCCCCTGTCTCCCCGGGCACGGACTCTCTGTCTCCCCGGGCACAGTCCCCTGTCTCCCCGGGCACGGACTCTCTGTCTCCCCGGGCACAGTCCCCCTGTCTCCCCGGGCACGGGCTCTCTGTCTCCCCGGGCACGGGCTCCCTGTCTCCCCGGGCACGGGCTCCCAGTCTCCCCGGGCACGGGCTCCCTGTCTCCCCGGGCACAGTCCCCCTGTCTCCCCGGGCACAGTCCCCCTGTCTCCCCGGGCACAGTCCCCCTGTCTCCCCGGGCACAGTCCCCCTGTCTCCCCGGGCACAGTCCCCCTGTCTCCCCGGGCACGGGCTCCCTGTCTCCCCGGGCACAGTCCCCTGTCTCCCCGGGCACACCTGTCTCCCCGGTCACAGTCCCCCTGTCTCCCCGGGCACGGGCTCCCTGTCTCCCCGGGCACAGTCCCCCTGTCTCCCCGGGCACAGTCCCCCTGTCTCCCCGGGCACGGGCTCCCTGTCTCCCCGGGCACAGTCCCCCTGTCTCCCCGGGCACAGTCCCCCTGTCTCCCCGGGCACGGGCTCCCTGTCTCCCCGGGCACAGTCCCCCTGTCTCCCCGGGCACAGTCCCCCTGTCTCCCCGGGCACAGTCCCCCTGTCTCCCCGGGCACAGTCCCCCTGTCTCCCCGGGCACGGGCTCCCTGTCTCCCCGGGCACGGGCTCCCTGTCTCCCCGGGCACGGGCTCCCTGTCTCCCCGGGCACAGTCCCTCTGTCTCCCCGGGAACAGTCCCCCTGTCTCCCCGGGCACAGTCCCCCTGTCTCCCCGGGCACAGTCCCCCTGTCTCCCCGGGCACGGGCTCCCTGTCTCCCCGGGCACAGTCCCCTGTCTCCCCGGGCACACCTGTCTCCCCGGTCACAGTCCCCCTGTCTCCCCGGGCACGGGCTCCCTGTCTCCCCGGGCACAGTCCCCCTGTCTCCCCGGGCACAGTCCCCCTGTCTCCCCGGGCACGGGCTCCCTGTCTCCCCGGGCACAGTCCCCCTGTCTCCCCGGGCACAGTCCCCCTGTCTCCCCGGGCACGGGCTCCCTGTCTCCCCGGGCACAGTCCCCCTGTCTCCCCGGGCACAGTCCCCCTGTCTCCCCGGGCACAGTCCCCCTGTCTCCCCGGGCACAGTCCCCCTGTCTCCCCGGGCACGGGCTCCCTGTCTCCCCGGGCACGGGCTCCCTGTCTCCCCGGGCACGGGCTCCCTGTCTCCCCGGGCACAGTCCCTCTGTCTCCCCGGGAACAGTCCCCCTGTCTCCCCGGGCACAGTCCCCCTATCTCCCCGGGCACGGACTCTCTGTCTCCCCGGGCACAGTCCCCCTGTCTCCCCGGGCACGGGCTCTCTGTCTCCCCGGGCACAGTCCCCCTGTCTCCCCGGGCACGGGCTCTCTGTCTCCCCGGGCACAGTCCCCTGTCTCCCCGGGCACGGACTCTCTGTCTCCCCGGGCACAGTCCCCGTCTCCCCGGGCACGGACTCTCTGTCTCCCCGGGCACAGTCCCCCTGTCTCCCCGGGCACGGGCTCCCTGTCTCCCCGGGCACAGGCTCCCTGTCTCCCCGGGCACAGGCTCCCTGTCTCCCCGGGCACGGGCTCCCTGTCTCCCCGGGCACGGGCTCCCTGTCTCCCCGGGCACAGTCCCCCTGTCTCCCCGGGCACGGACTCTCTGTCTCCCCGGGCACAGTCCCCTGTCTCCCCGGGCACGGACTCTCTGTCTCCCCGGGCACAGTCCCCCTGTCTCCCCGGGCACGGGCTCTCTGTCTCCCCGGGCACGGGCTCCCTGTCTCCCCGGGCACGGGCTCCCAGTCTCCCCGGGCACGGGCTCCCTGTCTCCCCGGGCACGGGCTCCCTGTCTCCCCGGGCACAGTCCACCTGTCTCCCCGGGCACAGTCCCCCTGTCTCCCCGGGCACAGTCCCCCTATCTCCCCGGGCACGGACTCTCTGTCTCCTCGGGCACAGTCCCCCTGTCTCCCCGGGCACGGGCTCCCTGTCTCCCCGGGCACGGGCTCTCTGTCTCCCCGGGCACAGTCCCCCTGTCTCCCCGGGCACGGGCTCTCTGTCTCCCCGGGCACAGTCCCCCTGTCTCCCCGGGCACGGACTCTCTGTCTCCCCGGGCACAGTCCCCCTGTCTCCCCGGGCACGGGCTCCCTGTCTCCCCGGGCACGGGCTCCCTGTCTCCCCGGGCACGGGCTCCCTGTCTCCCCGGGCACAGGCTCCCTGTCTCCCCGGGCACGGGCTCCCTGTCTCCCCGGGCACGGGCTCCCTGTCTCCCCGGGCACGGGCTCCCTGTCTCCCCGGGCACGGGCTCCCTGTCTCCCCGGGCACGGGCTCCCTGTCTCCCCGGGCACGGGCTCCCTGTCTCCCCGGGCACAGGCTCCCTGTCTCCCCGGGCACGGGCTCCCTGTCTCCCCGGGCACGGGCTCCCTGTCTCCCCGGGCACGGGCTCCCTGTCTCCCCGGGCACGGGCTCCCTGTCTCCCCGGGCACGGGCTCCCTGTCTCCCCGGGCACGGGCTCCCTGTCTCCCCGGGCACGGTCCCCCTGTCTCCCCGGGCACAGGCTCCCTGTCTCCCCGGGCACGGGCTCCCTGTCTCCCCGGGCACGGGCTCCCTGTCTCCCCGGGCACAGTCCCCCTGTCTCCCCGGGCACAGTCCCCCTGTCTCCCCGGGCACGGGCTCTCTATCTCCCCGGGCACAGTCCCCCTGTCTCCCCGGGCACGGGCTCCCTGTCTCCCCGGGCACGGGCTCCCTGTCTCCCCGGGCACGGGCTCCCTGTCTCCCCGGGCACGGGCTCCCTGTCTCCCCGGGCACGGGCCCCCTGTCTCCCCGGGCACGGGCTCCCCGTCTCCCCGGGCGCGGGCTCCCCGTCTCCCCGGGCACGGGCTCCCCGTCTCCCCGGGCACGGGCTCCCCGTCTCCCCGGGCACGGGCTCCCCGTCTCCCCGGGCACGGGCTCCCTGTCTCCCCGGGCACAGTCCCCCTGTCTCCCCGGGCACAGGCTCCCTGTCTCCCCGGGCACGGGCTCCCTGTCTCCCCGGGCACAGTCCCCCTGTCTCCCCGGGCACGGACTCTCTGTCTCCCCGGGCACAGTCCCCCTGTCTCCCCGGGCACAGTCCCCCTGTCTCCCCGGGCACAGTCCCCCTGTCTCCCCGGGCACAGTCCCCCTGTCTCCCCGGGCACAGTCCCCCTGTCTCCCCGGGCACGGGCTCTCTGTCTCCCCGGGCACAGTCCCCCTGTCTCCCCGGGCACAGGCTCCCTGTCTCCCCGGGCACGGGCTCCCTGTCTCCCCGGGCACAGTCCCCCTGTCTCCCCGGGCACGGGCTCCCTGTCTCCCCGGGCACAGTCCCCCTGTCTCCCCGGGCACGGGCTCCCTGTCTCCCCGGGCACGGGCTCTCTGTCTCCCCGGGCATGGGCTCTCTGTCTCCCCGGGCACGGGCTCCCTGTCTCCCCGGGCACAGTCCCCCTGTCTCCCCGGGCACAGTCCCCCTGTCTCCCCGGGCATGGGCTCTCTGTCTCCCCGGGCACGGGCTCCCTGTCTCCCCGGGCACGGGCTCCCTGTCTCCCCGGGCACAGTCCCCCTGTCTCCCCGGGCACGGGCTCCCTGTCTCCCCGGGCACGGGCTCCCTGTCTCCCCGGGCACGGGCTCCCTGTCTCTGGAATTGCCCTTTGAACTCTCTCTCTCGCTCACATTGGCGCACATTCCGGTTCCGATTCCGATTTGATACTTCCGGGCGGGCGCGGCGTATTCTGGGATGGCAATGGCGGATACCTGGAGCCAGCTGTACCTGGGAGCGGGGCTGACTGTTGTCTCGCATCCGCTCATGTTCGTCAAGGTGCTGATCCAGGTGAGAGAGTCGCAGCCGGATCACCCCTCCCCACTGCGTCTCCGCCCCTCCCTCTGACCCCCGACCCCCTTCCCCGCCCCCCCCTTCCCCGAGCCCCCTGTCCCCGAGCCCCCTGTCCCCGACCCCCCCCCGTCCCCGATGCCCCCCCTTCCCCGACCCGCCCCCTTCCCCGGCCCCCCCCCCTTCCCCGGCCCCCCCCCTTCCCCGACCCCCCCCCCTTCCCCGACCCCCCCCCTTCCCCGACCCCCCCCCTTCCCCGACCCCCCCCCCTTCCCCGACCCCCCCCCTTCCCCGACCCCCCCCCCTTCCCCGACCCCCCCCCTTCCCCGACCCCCCCCCCTTCCCCGACCCCCCCCCCTTCCCCGACCCCCCCCCTTCCCCGACCCCCCCCCTTCCCCGACCCCCCCCCTTCCCCGACCCCCCCCCCTTCCCCGACCCCCTTCCCCGACCCCCTTCCCCGACCCCCTTCCCCGACCCCCTTCCCCGACCCCCTTCCCCGACCCCCCCCCTTCCCCGACCCCCCCCCCCCTTCCCCGACCCCCCCCTTCCCCGACCCCCCCCCCTTCCCCGACCCCCCCCCTTCCCCGACACCCTTCCCCGACCCCCCCCCCTTCCCCGACCCCCCCCCTTGCCCGACCCCCCCCCCTTCCCCGACCCCCTTCCCCGACCCCCCCCCCTTCCCCGACCCCCTTCCCCGACCCGCCCCCCTTCCCCGACCCCCCCCCCTTCCCCGACCCCCCCCCTTCCCCGACCCCCCCCCTTCCCCGACCCCCCCCCCTTCCCCGACCCCCCCCCCTTCCCCGACCCCCCCCCCTTCCCCGACCCCCCCCCCCTTCCCCGACCCCCCCCCCTTCCCCGACCCCCCCCCCTTCCCGGACCCCCCCCCCCTTCCCCGACCCCCCCCCCTTCCCCGACCCCCCCCCCTTCCCCGACCCCCCCCCCCTTCCCCGACCCCCCTTTCCCGACCCCCCCCCTTCCCCGACCCCCCCCCTTCCCCGACCCCCCCCCCTTCCCCGACCCCCCCCCCTTCCCCCTCCCGACCCCCCCCCCTTCCCCGACCCCCCCCCCTTCCCCGACCCCCCCCCCTTCCCCGACCCCCCCCCCCTTCCCCGACCCTCCCCCTTCCCCGACCCCCCCCCCCCTTCCCCGACCCCCTTCCCCGACCCCCCCCCCTTCCCCGACCCCCCCCCCCTTCCCCGACCCCCCCCCCTTCCCCGACCCCCCCCCCTTCCCCGACCCCCCCCCTTCCCCGACCCCCTTCCCCCTTCCCCGACCCCCCCCCCTTCCCCGACCCCCCCCCCTTCCCCGACCCCCCCCCCTTCCCCGACCCCCCCCCTTCCCCGACCCCCCCCCCTTCCCCGACCCCCCCCCCTTCCCCGACCCCCCCCCCTTCCCCGACCCCCCCCCCTTCCCCGACCCCCCCCCTTCCCCGACCCCCCCCCCTTCCCCGACCCCCCCCCCTTCCCCGACCCCCCCCCCTTCCCCGACCCCCCCCCCTTCCCCGACCCCCCCCCCTTCCCCGACCCCCCCCCCCTTCCCCGACCCCCCCCCCCTTCCCCGACCCCCCCCCCTTCCCCGACCCCCCCCCTTCCCCGACCCCCCCCCCTTCCCCGACCCCCCCCCCTTCCCCGACCCCCCCCCCTTCCCCGACCCCCCCCCCCTTCCCCGACCCCCCCCCCTTCCCCGACCCCCCCCCCTTCCCCGACCCCCCCCCCTTCCCCGACCCCCCCCCCCTTCCCCGACCCCCCCCCCCCCTTCCCCGACCCCCCCCCCTTCCCCGACCCCCCCCCTTCCCCGACCCCCCCCCCTTCCCCGACCCCCCCCCCTTCCCCGACCCCCCCCCCCTTCCCCGACCCCCCCCCCTTCCCCGACCCCCCCCCTTCCCCGACCCCCCCCCCCATCCCCGACCCCCCCCCCTTCCCCGACCCCCCCCCCTTCCCCGACCCCCCCCCCTTCCCCGACCCCCCCCCCCCTTCCCCGACCCCCCCCCCCTTCCCCGACCCCCCCCCCTTCCCCGACCCCCCCCCCTTCCCCGACCCCCCCCCCTTCCCCGACCCCCCCCCCTTCCCCGACCCCCCCCCCTTCCCCGACCCCCCCCCTTCCCCGACCCCCCCCCCTTCCCCGACCCCCCCCCCTTCCCCGACCCCCCCCCTTCCCCGACCCCCCCCCTTCCCCGACCCCCCCCCCTTCCCCGACCCCCCCCCCCTTCCCCGACCCCCCCCCCCTTCCCCGACCCCCCCCCTTCCCCGACCCCCCCCCCTTCCCCGACCCCCCCCCTTCCCCGACCCCCCCCCCTTCCCCGACCCCCCCCCCTTCCCCGACCCCCTTCCCCGACCCCCTTCCCCGACCCCCCCCCTTCCCCGACCCCCCCCCCCTTCCCCGACCCCCCCCCTTCCCCGACCCCCCCCCCTTCCCCGACCCCCCCCCCTTCCCCGACACCCTTCCCCGACCCCCCCCCCTTCCCCGACCCCCTTCCCCGACCCCCCCCCCTTGCCCGACCCCCTTCCCCGACCCGCCCCCCTTCCCCGACCCCCCCCCTTCCCCGACCCCCCCCCCCGTCCCCGACCCCCCCCCCCTTCCCCGACCCCCCCCCCCCTTCCCCGACCCCCCCCCCTTCCCCGACCCCCCCCCCTTCCCCGACCCCCCCCCCTTCCCCGACCCCCCCCCCTTCCCCCGACCCCCCCCCCTTCCCCGACCCCCCCCCCTTCCCCGACCCCCCCCCCCCTTCCCCGACCCCCCCCCCTTCCCCGACCCTCCCCTTCCCCGACCCCCCCCCCCTTCCCCGACCCCCCCCCCTTCCCCGACCCCCCCTCCTTCCCCGACCCCCCCCCCCCTTCCCCGACCCCCCCCCCTTCCCCGACCCCCTTCCCCGACCCCCCCCCCTTCCCCGACCCCCCCCCTTCCCCGACCCCCCCCCCTTCCCCGACCCCCCCCCTTCCCCGACCCCCCCCCTTCCCCGACCCCCCCCCCTTCCCCGACCCCCCCCCCTTCCCCGACCCCCCCCCCTTCCCCGACCCCCCCCCTTCCCCGACCCCCCCCCTTCCCCGACCCCCCCCCCCTTCCCCGACCCCCCCCCCCTTCCCCGACCCCTTCCCCGACCCCCCCCCCTTCCCCGACCCCCCCCCCCTTCCCCGACCCCCCCCCCTTCCCCGACCCCCCCCCCCTTCCCCGACCCCTTCCCCGACCCCCCCCCCTTCCCCGACCCCCCCCCCTTCCCCGACCCCCCCCCTTCCCCGACCCCCCCCCTTCCCCGACACCCCCCCCCCTTCCCCGACCCCCCCCCCCTTCCCCGACCCCCCCCCCTTCCCCGACCCCCCCCCCTTCCCCGACCCCCCCCCCTTCCCCGACCCCCCCCCCCTTCCCCGACCCCCCCCCCCTTCCCCGACCCCGCCCCCTTCCCCGACCCCCCCCCTTCCCCGACCCCCCCCCCTTCCCCGACCCCCCCCCTTCCCCGACCCCCCCCCCTTCCCCGACCCCCCCCCTTCCCCGACCCCCCCCCCTTCCCCGACCCCCCCCCCTTCCCCGACCCCCCCCCCTTCCCCGACCCCCCCCCCTTCCCCGACCCCCCCCCCTTCCCCGACCCCCCCCCCTTCCCCGACCCCCCCCCCCTTCCCCGACCCCCCCCCCTTCCCCGACCCCCCCCCCTTCCCCGACCCCCCCCTTCCCCGACCCCCCCCTTCCCCGACCCCCCCCCCTTCCCCGACCCCCCCCCCCTTCCCCGACCCCCCCCCCCTTCCCCGACCCCCCCCCCTTCCCCGACCCCCCCCCCTTCCCCGACCCCCCCCTTCCCCGACCCCCCCCCCCTTCCCCGACCCCTTCCCCGACCCCTCCCCCTTCCCCGACCCCCCCCTTCCCCGACCCCCCCCCTTCCCCGACCCCCCCCCCTTCCCCGACCCCCCCCCTTCCCCGACCCCCCCCTTCCCCGACCCCCCCCTTCCCCGACCCCCCCCCTTCCCCGACCCCTTCCCCGACCCCCCCCCCCTTCCCCGACCCCCCCCCTTCCCCGACCCCCCCCCCCTTCCCCGACCCCCCCCCCTTCCCCGACCCCCCCCCTTCCCCGACCCCCCCCCCTTCCCCGACCCCCCCCCCTTCCCCGACCCCCCCCCTTCCCCGACCCCCCCCCTTCCCCGACGCCCCCCCCCCTTCCCCGACCCCCCCCCCCTTCCCCGACCCCCCCCCCTTCCCCGACCCGCCCCCCCTTCCCCGACCCGCCCCCCCTTCCCCGACCCGCCCCCCCTTCCTTGACCCGCCCCCCCTTCCCCGACCCGCCCCCCCTTCCCCGACCCCCCCCCCCTTCCCCGACCCGCCCCCCCTCCCCCCCCCCCTTCCCCGACCCCCCCCCCTTCCCCGACCCCCCCCCCTTCCCCGACCCCCCCCCCCTTCCCCGACCCCCCCCCCCTTCCCCGACCCCCCCCCCCTTCCCCGACCCCCCCCCCTTCCCCGACCCCCCCCCCCTTCCCCGACCCCCCCCCTTCCCCGACCCCCCCCCCCTTCCCCGACCCCCCCCCCTTCCCCGACCCCCCCCCCCTTCCCCGACCCCCCCCCCCTTCCCCGACCCCACCCCCTTCCCCGACCCCACCCCCTCCCCGACCCCACCCCCTCCCCGACCCCACCCCCTCCCCGACCCCACCCCCTCCCCGACCCCACCCCCTCCCCGACCCCACCCCCTCCCCGACCCCACCCCCTCCCCGACCCCACCCCCTCCCCGACACCACCCCCTCCCCGACACCACCCCCTCCCCGACACCACCCCCTCCCCGACACCACCCCCTCCCCGACACCACCCCCTCCCCTTCCCCGACACCACCCCCTCCCCTTCCCCGACACCACCCCCTCCCCTTCCCCGACACCACCCCCTCCCCTTCCCCGACACCACCCCCTCCCCTTCCCCGACCCCCCCCTTCCCCGACCCCCCCCCTTCCCCGACCCCCCCCCCTTCCCCGACCCCCCCCCCTTCCCCGACCCCCCCCCCTTCCCCGACCCCCCCCCTTCCCCGACCCCCCCCCCTTCCCCGACCCCCCCCCTTCCCCGACCCCCCCCCCTTCCCCGACCCCCCCCCTTCCCCGACCCCCACCCCTTCCCCGACCCCCCCCCTTCCCCGACCCCCCCCCTTCCCCGACCCCCCCCCCTTCCCCGACCCCCCCCCCTTCCCCGACCCCCCCCCCCATCCCCGACCCCCCCCCCTTCCCCGACCCCCCCCCCTTCCCCGACCACCCCCCCTTCCCCGACCACCCCCCCTTCCCCGACCCCCCCCCCCTTCCCCGACCCCCCCCCCTTCCCCGACCCCCCCCCCCCTTCCCCGACCCCCCCCCCTTCCCCGACCCCCCCCCCCTTCCCCGACCCCCCCCCCCTTCCCCGACCCCCCCCCCCTTCCCCGACCCCCCCCCCTTCCCCGACCCTTCCCCGACCCCCCCCCTTCCCCGACCCCCTTCCCCGACCCCCCCCCCTTCCCCGACCCCCCCCTTCCCCGACCCCCCCCCTTCCCCGACCCCCCCCCCTTCCCCGACCCCCCCCCCTTCCCCGACCCCCCCCCCTTCCCCGACCCTTCCCCGACCCCCCCCCCTTCCCCGACCCCCCCCCCTTCCCCGACCCCCCCCCCTTCCCCGACCCCCCCCTTCCCCGACCCCCCCCTTCCCCGACCCCCCCCCTTCCCCGACCCCTTCCCCGACCCCCCCCCTTCCCCGACCCCCCCCCTTCCCCGACCCCCCCCCCTTCCCCGACCCCCCCCCTTCCCCGACCCCCCCCCCTTCCCCGACCCCCCCCCCTTCCCCGACCCCCCCCCTTCCCCGACCCCCCCCCTTCCCCGACCCCCCCCCTTCCCCGACCCCCCCCCTTCCCCGACCCCCCCCCCTTCCCCGACCCCCCCCCTTCCCCGACCCCCCCCCTTCCCCGACCCCCCCCCCTTCCCCGACCCCCCCCCCCCCCCCTTCCCCGACCCCCCCCCCCTTCCCCGACCCCCCCCCCCTTCCCCGACCCCCCCCCTTCCCCGACCCCCCCCCCCCTTCCCCGACCCCCCCCCACTTCCCCGACCCACCCCCCCTTCCCCGACCCCCCCCCCCTTCCCCGACCCCCCCCCCTTCCCCGACCCCCCCCCCTTCCCCGACCCCCCCCCCCTTCCCCGACCCCCCCCCCCTTCCCCGACCCCCCCCCCTTCCCCGACCCCCCCCCCCTTCCCCGACCCCCCCCCTTCCCCGACCCCCCCCCCCTTCCCCGACCCCCCCTTCCCCGACCCCCCCCCCTTCCCCGACCCCCCCCCTTCCCCGACCCGCCCCCCCTTCCCCGACCCGCCCCCCCTTCCCCGACCCGCCCCCCCTTCCCCGACCCGCCCCCCCTTACCTCATAATGACCTCAAAACAAGAATACACGAGGGAAATCTCAGGAAAAGTAAAGGAAGCAATTTCAGTGGACTGCAAATCATTTTGTGGACTATAAACCTATATAGCT